>NC_057420.1:7328048-7588293 GCF_019320065.1 Cervus canadensis
AGAAAGAATAACTTGGTAAGGGCCTTTCCAGAGGGGCTCAAGGGATGGGCCCCCAGACCCCAATTTTTTCATGAGGACCTTGGTTCCTGACTCAAATAGAGGTTTACTTGACTCAAAGGCCAGGTTGGAGTCATCTCCCGGATTTCTGTTAATGCCTGTTGAAAATATGAGAGCTGAGTTACGTAACTTAAAGTTAACTCCTAGGCTTCAGGGTCTATAACAATATCTGTGCATAAGAAAGTACTTCCATAAATACACTCAAAGGGGAACAATCCCTCCTTTTTTTTTTTTTTTTTTTAGCAGTTTGAGCCATCATTAAAGCTATGTGTAGGAGTTTAATCTAATTGTTCTGTGTATCTTGATTTAATTTGTGCAGATGTCTTTTGATAATGTCATTAACTTTTTCAACCTTTCCTGAGGATTGGGGTCTCCAGAAACAGTGTAAGTGACATTTTATACCTACAACTTTAGGCACCCCCTGAGATACAGCAGCTTTAAATGTGGGGTTATTGTCACTCTGAAGCCTCTGCAGCAGCCCAAACCTGGGGATAATTTCATGGATTAAAATCTTTAAAGCATCCTTAGGTTGTTCACTACAGCATGGAAAAGCCTCAATCCACCCAGTAAAAGTATCAACCCAAACTTGTAAGCAAGAATATCTATTAACTTTTGGCATATGTGTAAAATCAGTTTTCCAGTCCCCTCCAGGATACTTTCCACTTCATTGTAATCCAGATTTTGTCACCTTTTCAATCTTTGGGTTATTTTTTCTGACAAACCTCACACCTTTTAATAATCTTTAAAGTTTTCATTACATTTAACCTTCAAACAAATGAGAAGCCATCTGGTAAGTACCCTCTGCACCCAAAAGAAAACTCTTGGCATAAAGTCTTAAGAATTTTCCATTAAGCGCTTTCAGAAATCATTGATCGTCCATCCTCAGGCTGTAATCATCCTTTCTCAGTAATCTTTGCTCCTCTTTTCTCAAATCTTTCTAGTTCTACTTCATAAATTGTGTTTTTTCCTGTTCCATAGGACCTCTCCAAATCAAAGTCTTCTGTAGTGAAGGGGTTTCATAAAGTTTCGCTTTTCTGGCTTGAAAGTCAGCCAGCTGATTACCTTCAGCTAATTTACTCCCATCCCTGTTGTGTCTTTTGCAGTGCATAACGGCTACTTGTTTAGGACAATATATAGCTGTTAAAAGTCTCTTAACCTCTCTGAAAATTTTAATAGGTTCTTCTGTTGCTGTTTTAAGCTACATTTACCTGCTGCCCTTTGCTTAATTCTAGATCCCAGATCAGAGCCACAGGCTCCGCTAAATGGGCACTGGTTCCCTGGGGGAGAGATTTTGCTTCTAAAACCTGTTCGACAATCACCATGGCATAACCTGCTTTACACCTTTCATCCTGAACAAAAGAACTGCAATCAGTAAATATTTCCATGTCAGAATTGTCTATTGGAGTATTCATTCTTGAACTGTATAGTTTAAAATTGGGAACAATCATGATCAGGTGTTACATTTTCCTTCTCAGGAAGGAAAGTGGCAGGATTTAAATTTCCAGAAACTTTAAGCTTGATTACTGGATCTTCTAATAATAATTACTGATATTTAAGGAGCCTACTGTCTGTCACCCAAATAGTAACGTTAGAATTTAAGATTCCACTTGCATCATGAGAAATCAGTATAGAAAGGTTTCATCCATTAATTATATTTAAAGTTTCAGGTGCTAAATAAAACTGCTGCCACCCACATCAAATTTCATCTAATTCTCTGATTAGATAAGCAATAGGTTGCTGGTGAGGCCATCGGGATTGTGTCAAAACCCCCAAGGCCACACTTTTACTAACAGTGACAAACAAATTAAATTCTGACCCTGTGGGTAAGCTCCAAGAGGGAGCTTAATAGACAGCAGTCTGAAGAACCTTAAAAGCCTTTTGAGTACCTGGCGGCCAAACCAGATTGTTGACTTCGGCCTGCTGAGTTTCAGCTGTAAGTATATATAAAGGCCGGGCAAGTTCCTCACAACCCAGAATCCAAATGCAATAGTAGCCTGTGATTCCCCAAAATCCTCTCAATTATCTGAAAGTCATAGGTAGGGGGTGATTTAGTATAGGTTTAATTCTCTCAGGGTCTATGGTCCTATTCCTTTCTGATATGATTAGGCCCAGATATCTAACAGATTGTTGAAAAGTTGAGCCTCTTCTCTTGATGCCTTGTAACCACAGCCTGCCAAAAAGTTTAAGAACTCTTTCAACACTTGTGACCAAGCTTCCTCTGTCTCATCACAGAGCAAAATATTATCTACCTACTGTAACACCACTGCTTCAGAGCTTTTAAAGTTTTGTAGATCCCGTGACAAACTTTGTCCAAATAAGTGAGGACTGTCACGAAATCCATGGGGCAGAACTGTCCAGGTTAGCTGAGAAGCTGGCTGAGTAGGGTCCTCAAAGGCCAATAGAAGTTGAATTTCCTCCACCAAAGGCACTGAATAGAAGTCATCTTTCAAATAAATTACTGAGGAATATTTGGCTCCTTCAGGAATATCAGAGAATAGAGTATAAGATTAGGTCCCATGGGGTGTAAAGGAACTACAGCCTCATTTATTATTTGTAAATTTTGAACTAGTCTCCATTTGCCATTTGATTTCTTTATACACAAAATAGGAGTGTTGCATGGACTGTTACAGGGAATTATTAGTCCCCACTCCTTTAAAATCCCAATAATGGGTTTTAGCTCTTCCTTAACCTCAGGCTATGACATCTGTCCCACCACTTCATGGGAAATAGATGGGGAAACAGTGGAAGCAGTGTTAGACTTTTTTTTTTTTGTGTGTGGGGGGGTGTCGCAAAATCACTGCAGATGGTGATTGCAGCCATGAAATAGAAAGATGCTTACTCTTTGGAAGGAAAGTTATGACCAACCTAGATAGCATATTAAAAAGCAGAGACATTACTTTGCAAACGAAGTTTCATCTAGTCAAGGCTATGGTTTTTCCAGTGGTCATGTATGGATGTGAGAGCTGTGAAGAAAGCTGAGCACTGAAAAAATGATGCTTTTCAACTATGGTGTTGGTGGAGACTCTTGAGAGTCCCTTAGACTGCAAGGAGATCCAACCAGTCCATCCTGAAGGAGATCAGTCCTGGGTGTTCTTTGGAAGGACTGATGATGAAACTGAAACTCCAATACTTTGGCCACATCATGTGAAGAGTTGACTCATTGGAAAAGGCCCTGAGGCAAGGAGGGATTGGGGGCAGGAGGAGAAGGGGACAACAGAGGATGAGATGGCTGGATGGTATCACCGACTCTATGGACATGAGTTTGAGTAAACTCCGGGAGTTGGTGATGGATAGGGAGGCCGGGAGTTGGTGATGGACAGGGAGGCCTGGCGTGCTGCGATTCATAGGGTCGCAAAGAGTCAGACATGACTGAGCAACTGAAATGAACTGAACTGAATCTCCGGTTTCAGTGGATACTGCTTCTTATGCAGAAATAAGTGTGGGTCTTTGATCTTGACAACTACCAGAATACAATTTTGTGCTCCACACACAGATTTTCCATCAGCCCATATTCCAGTATTTACATTTAGTTCAATTAAAGGCAGAGAAAGGGAAAGCTCCATATTCACAAAAAAAGAAGCATGAACCTTGCTCAGTATATCCCTACCCAAAAGGGGTAAGGGAGACTCTGGCACAATCAGAAACTCTTGTGAAAATAGTAACGAATCCCAGTAGCAGCTGACAGAAACATGTTTTGTTTTGTCCAGAGAGTCCTGTTATGAAAGCAGATTGGGAACAAATTGGGCCAGGTGCTTCAGTAAACACTGAGTAAGTTGTCCCAGTATCTAAAAGGAAATCGACGGACTGGCTCACCACAGTTATTAATACCTGGGTTCCTCAGGTGTAATTAGGATGGGAGCTTGAGTGGGGACCCCCAGACACCTTCAAACCTGATTGTCTTGAGAGTGCAACCCCTGAAACCTACACCTCTGGGGGCAGTTTCTCTTCCATTGTGGTCCTTTGCAGACCAGACATGGAGCCGGGGGTGGCATAGATGCCTGGGGGCAGTCCCATTTGAGGTTCCCCTCCTTTCCACAGTAATAGCAAGCCCACCCCTTTTGACCTGGGGCCCTCTGGGCATTTTTCTCAGGCTGTTTAAGAACGGATTTCATAGCCTTTGCGAGGGCTTCCACCTGTTCCTTTGTCTTTTTCTGCCTTTGTTTTGTTTCCTCATATTCCCTATTATAATACACTGTCTGAGCCAGTTGTAACAGAGTATCTAAAGACTGATTTGGTCCATACACCTGTTTTAATAGTTTACGGTGGATATCTGGAGCCCACTGAGTGAGAAATCTATCATTTAAGATCACTTTTCCCTCTTCACTATTGGGATCAATCTCAGTGAATCTGTGAAAGGCTTCTCTCAGTCTATCTAGAATTTTACCAGGAGCTTCCTTTTCCTCCTTTCTTTTTGGGACAATTTGCCATAGTTTAAAGGCTAAGCATGCACCTGCCTGAGTCCTTCAAGAATATATCTGACAAATGAATCTGACCCCATCTTCCTTTAGCTGTGTTGTAGTCCCAGTCTGGTTCTGTAATTGGGACTGCCTGATTCCCAGTGGGAAAGGTGGTTATCTCGTCCTCCCTCACCTACAGATTCAATAACAAACCATTCATCTCCATAAGCAACTGCTTTTCCCAAAACTCGAGTCATTGAGCGGAGTCAGTGTTTGCCCCAAGATATACATTACCTCCTTCCAAGTAAGGTCAAAAAGCAAAGTAACACCTTTAAAAGCTCTAATATACTTTTCTGGGTCCTCTAAATAGTCTCCCAGATCCTCCTTAATTTTTTGTATTTCTTGATAAGAAAATGGCTTATTAACTTTCATAGACTGATTATTTATCCTGGTGGGTGCTTTATGAAGAGGAAGCAGCTTGTGTGGTTGTTCCTCAGTCTCTCTGGCTATTCTGTGCATATGATCCCAGGGATAGATTGGTGAAACCAGCTTTTCTTTATCTCTTTGTCTCCTGTCCTCCAACTCATCTAGCAAAGTAGGAGGACAAGAGAGAGTTGAAAGTGTCACATCCAAAGCTATACCCTTAGGACACAAGTCTGGCATATTTCACCGAGAGAAAAAGGGCAACACATATGCTACTTCTACCCATTTCCCTTGTTTTCTACACAACTGGTCTAATTGTAAAACACATTTATACTAAGACACCCTGCAACCGGCCACCATTCACCATCCTCCAATGGATACTGTCGCCATGCAGTATCACATAGGAAGAGCAGGTTTGTCTTCTTTAAGCCAATGGAATAAATCTATTCCAGTTTTTCAGGATACAGTAAGAGGATAGAATCGTTAGCTCCTATCTGTAACCGAGAAAAAAAGTGACCATCACCCTCTTTCTACCGGAGGCATCCCTCCCTGCTCTAGATGGGGATGTAGACAGACTTTACACCAAAGCTTTTCTTTCCTGGTCGGACTTAGACTGTCCCTTACTAACTCAGGCAGCATACTCATCCCTCCCGGTTCTACCACCGAGATGGGGGTAGACCTGATGGTATCCCTGACTGACTTCCACCTCTGCACCATTAAAAAGTATATTCCTGACTTCAATAAGACCGATAAGAACATAAAACTTAAATGTTCTTCCAAGCGTCACCACACCAGTAAATGAGCCTCCTCTGGTCCACTAAGAGCCAGCATTACCAAAGGGGGAAAAAAAAATCCTTTGTAGTTCCAATCTTAGTAACTTTTAACCTCAGAGATGCTCTTGGAGCTAGAACTCAATCTAGCTTCAGAACTTTCCATGCCTAGTGGGGCTAGGTGCTTTCTGACTACCAATCTAAGTTTGGGGCCTAAGTATAGTACACAGTAATAGCATAGATCACAAGTCCCTTGAAAGTCTATGATCAGACAGATTAATTTAGTACTTCTAACTCCAAGGAGTTATGAAATAGTCAAAAAGACCAAAAAGTTTGACCAAGGAAGGAGAGTTCGCCCTACATGCTTTTCCTATTTCTGGTCAGTCCCTGAAGGTGACATTGGGTGCTTCCTGGAAATGGTGGGTTGGTTTAAACCCCTGACAGATTTCTGCTGTAAGCCATGCAAGGTCACCACAGAAATGCAGAGCAGGGCTCCTCACTTGCTTTGCGAAGGACATGTCATTCATTCACACAAGAACACCATAGAGACAGTAAAGTACAGCAGAAAATGTGTTCGCTAAAACAACAAAAAAACTAGAGCTCCAAACATCATTACCTTGTCCTGAAGAATCCTGGATGACCCCCGGAGATGAAAGGTTGTTGCTGAACTATGTAAAGACTGGATTTCTTGGCCTCCAGAGAAGAATTAAATCCGGGGCCAGAGACAAGGCTTGATTGCTCAGAGCTTTTGTGTAATAAAGTGACATTAAAATATAAAGGAAAGGGAGGCGGTCCTAAGAAGGTGAGGAGTAGGATGGGGAGACCACTTTCTCCCATACAAATTCATCAAAAGAACATTTGAACACCAAGCAAATTTCATAGAACAACTTCCGAATGCTGGCAGAGGACATCAGACACCCAGAAAAGCAGCCCATTGTCTTTGAAAGGAGTAGGACAAAATATAAAAGATAAAAAGAGAGGCAAAAGAGGTAGGGGCAGAGATCTGTCCTGGAAAGGGAGTCTTAAAGAAAGAGAGAGTGAGAGCGAGAGAGAGAGAGAGAGAAGTTTCCGAACACCAGGATACATTCTCTCTGGCAGGTCTGTGCCAAGCCTTGGAATCTCAGAGGGCCAAATAACCGTGAGGAAAAATAAATTAATAATTTAACCCCACAGATTCCATGCCTTAACAGGAACACCCAGCGGAACAGCAGCCCAGACGGTCGCATCCTCCACTAGTGAGCAGGGGAGGGACAGGGAGGAATGGGCTACATTGCTTAGGGTAACAACAGGGCCTGAATTTCATGAGGGCAATCTGAGGGAACTAGTTTGAGATTGCAACCCAGACTGTGGCAGAGCTATCCACAAAAAGCCCTAACATAAGACACCGCCAGGCACATTCACAAAACAAAAGGATTGAGCAGAGCTATCTGGCTGCTGATCGGCCCATCCCCCACCTGAGACAGGAAGACGAGGGCAGCCAGAGCCAGAAGGGGGCAATCACGGCCCCAGAGAGGCATCTGATACCAAATGGCAAGCAGACTTCTTTGCTAACCAAGACTTCTTGTGATTCTGGACGTTTGACATCCACTGGGAGAAGTTGCAGCCTTCAACTGGGGGCGACTCCATGCACCAAGCACCTAGTCACCAGAGCTGCTCGGACCTGGGACTGGCACAAAAGATAGGCCCAATTGCCACAAAAGGCAGTTTTGTGCCTTTGTGGAGTACCTAGGAGGCTGAACCAGATTGGTAGACCTGGGAAGTGCATGAAAACCAGACCTCGCATATGACAGTTCCCGGCAGAGTGAGCTAGAGTCTGAGAAGTATAGACAGCAAAAACACACACATCATGAGCAGGGGTAAACCCAGTGTGGCTGAATCACCATGAGCACATGCCAGTGATATTTGTTTGCAGTGTTCCTCCCTCCTCAAAGCACGACTGAATAAATGAGTCTTAAAAAAAAAAAAAAAAAGTGACCACCACCACTCCCCTTGTGTCAGGATGGAAGTTAGACACTGAAGAGACAAGCAAACAGAAGAAGCTAAAATAAACAGAAGGAACCACTTTGGAAGTGACAGACATGATAGGCTAAAACCCTGTAGTTAGCACTGATACATAGGAAGGAGCCTATAGACCTTGAGAAGTACAAGCTGGACCAAGAAACTATCTGAAAATGAACTGACCACAAACTGTCCTCAGCAGCTTTAGAGAAAGTCTTAGATATAATTTTTCTAATAATAAAAAAGTAACATTTTAAAAATTTATTTATTTATTTATTTTATTTTTAAGTCCCCATTACTACTTTAGTTTTCATTTTTATAAGCTACTATTACCTTGCCAAAAAAAAAAAAGAAAGACCATATTTTTAAAGTAAACTTTATATATATTTATGTTTTATAATTTTTGTGACTTTATTTTTGTTGTTGTTGCTGTTATTTTTCACTTTTGTTGTTTTTTGTTTAATATGGTATTTTTGAGAATCTAACCTCTACTCTAGATTTTTATTCTTTGCTTTTTGGTTTTTGTTATCAACTTTGTACTTTTACAAACCCAATATTCAGTACCCATTTTTACATGGGGGCGAGATCACTGACCTGATTGCTCTCTCCCCCTTTTGACTCTCTTTTTTCTCCACTAGGTTGCCTCTATCTTCCCCCATCCCTCTTTTCATCTCTACCCAACTTGGTGATCTCTTTGGTTGTTCCAAGCTGTGGAGACCACTTAAGGAACTGATTACTGGCTGAGTCTGTCTCTCTCCTTTTGATCCCCCCTTTTATCCTCCTGGCCACCTGTTTCTCCTTCCTCACTCTTCTCTTCTCTGTGTAACTCCATGAACATATCTGAGGGATCCAGACTGTGGAGAGCACATAGGAAAGTGATTACTGGCTAGCTTGATCTCTCCCTTTTTGATTCCCTCTCTTTTCCTCCTGGTCACCTCTATCTCCTTTGGAACATAATCCTGAGCCTCAATATACAGGCTGACCAATGTCACACTAAACCCAGTGACATCTCAAAACTCATTACTGGACACTTCATTGCACCCCAGAGAGAAGAAGTCTAGCTCCACCGACTAGAACACCAACACAAACTTCCCTAAACAGGAAACCTCGACAAGCCACCAGTCCAACCACACCCACAGTGAGGAAGCTTCACAATAAAGAGGAACCACCAACTGCCAGAATACAGAAAGGCCACCCCAAACACAGCAATATAAACAAGATGACAAAGCAGAGAAATACCAGCATGTAAAGGAACAGGATAAATGCCCACCAAACTGAACAAAAGATGAAAAGATAGGGAATCTACCTGATAAAGAATTCCAAATACTGATAGTGAAAATGATCCAAAAATTGAAAACAAATTGGAGTTTCAAATAAATGGCCTGGAGTCAAGGATCGAGAAAATGCATGAAAGGTTTAGGAAAGACCTAAAAGTCATGAGGAGTCAATATATAATGAATAATGCAATAAATGTGATCAAAAACACTCTGGAGGGAAACAAGAGTACAATAACGGAGGCAGAAGATAGGATGAGTGAGGTAGAAGATTGAATGGTAGAAATAAATGAAACAGAGAGGAAATAATAAGTAAAAGAAATGAGGACAACCTTAGATATCTCTGGGACAATGTTAAATGCCCTAATATTCCAATCATAGAGGTACCAGAAGAAGAAGACAAAAAGAAAGACCATGAGAAAATACTTGAGGAGATAATAGTTGAAAACTTCCCTAAAATGGGGAAGGAAATAATCACCCAAGTCCAAGAAAAACAAGGATTTCCAAAAAGGATAAACCCAAGCTGAAACACCCCAATAAACATGTTAATCAAATTAACAAAGATCAAACACAAAGAAAACATATTGAAGGAAGCAAGGGAAAAAACAAGAAATAACATGCAAGGGGACTCCCATAAGGATAACAGCTGATCTTTCAATAGAAACTATTCAGGCCAGAAGGGAATGGCAGGACATACTTAAAGCAATGAAATAAAATAACTTACAGTCCAGATTACTGTACCCAGCAAGGGTCTCATTCAAAAATGAAGGCGCAATCAAAAGCTTTCCAGCTAAGCAAAAGCTGAGTGAATTCAGCACCACCAAACCAGCTCTCCAACTAATGCTAAAGGATCTTCTCTAGACAGGAACCATCAAAATGGTGTATAAATGCAAACCTAAAACAATAAAGTAAGTGGCAATGGAATCATACTTATCAATAATTACCTGAAATGTAAATGGGTTGAATGCCCCAACCAAAAGTCAAAGACTGGCTGAATGGATACAAAAAACAAGACCCCTGTATATGTTATCTACAAGAGGCCCACCTCGAAACAAGGGACACATACAGACTGAAAGTGAATGTCTGGAAAAAGTTATTCTATGCAAATAGAGACCAAAAGAAAGCAAGAGTAGCAATACTCATATCAGATAAAATAGACTTTGAAACAAAGGCTGTGAAAAGAGACAAAGAAGGACACTACATAATGATCAAAGGATCACTCCAAGAAAAAGATACAACATTCATAAATATATATGCACCCAATATAGGAGCACCATGTAAGACAAATGCTAACAAGTATGAAAGATGAAATTAACAATAACACACTAATAGTGGGAGATTTTAATACCCCACTCACACCTACGGATAGGTGAACGAAATAGAAAATTAACACGGAAACACAAACTTTGAATCATACAATAGACCAGTTAGACCTAATTGAAATCTAGAGGGCATTTCACCCCCAAACAAAGAATTTCATCTTTTTCTCAAGCGCAGACAGAACCTTCAGGATAGATCACATCCTGTGTCATAAATCTAGCCTTGGCAAATTAAAAAAAAAAAAATTAAAATTGTTCCAAGCATCTTTTCTGGCCACAATTCAGTGAGATTAGATGTCAATTATAGGAGAAAAACTTTTAAAAATTCCAACATATGGAGGCTGAACAACACACTACTGAATAATCAAAAAATCACAGAAGAAATTAAAAAATGAAATCAAAATATGCATAGTAACGAATGAAAATGGAAACACAACAACCCAAAACCTACGGGACACTGTAAAATCAGTGCTAAGGGGATGGTTCATAAAAATATACTCTTACCTCAAGGAACAAGAAAAAAAGTCAAACAAATAACCTAACTCTACACTTAAAGCAACTTGAAAAGGAAGAAATTATGAATCCAAGGGTTAGTAGAAGGAAATAAATCTTTAAAATTAAGGCAGAAATAAAAGCAAAAGAAACAAAAAAGACAGTAAAAAAAAATCAACAAAACCAAAAGCTGGTTCTTTGAGAAGATAAATAAAATTGACATACCATTAGCCAGACTCATCAGGAAACAAAGGTAGAAGAATAAATTCAACAAAATTAGAAATTAAAATGGACAGATCCCAACAAATAACAAAGAAATACAAAGGATCATAAGAGACTATTATCAGCAACTATATGCAAATAAAATGGACAACTTGGAATAAATGGATAAATTCTTAGAAAAGTACAACATTCTAAAACTGAACCAGGAAGAAATGGAAAATCTTAACAGACCCATCACAAGCACAGAAATTGAAACTGTAATCAGAAATCTTTCAACAAACAAAAGCCCAGGATTAGAGAGCTTCACAGCTGAATTCCACCAAAAACTTAAAGAACTTACACCTATCCTACTCAAACTCTTCCAGAGTTTCAGAGGAAGGTAAACTTCCAAACTCATTTTATGAGGCCAAAATCACCCTAATACCAAAACCTGACAAAGGTTTCACACAAAAAAGAAAACTACAGGCCAATATCAGTGATGAACATAGATGCAAAAATCCTTAACAAAATTCTAGCAAACGAAATCCAACAACATATTAAAAAGATCATGCATCATGACTAAATGGGCTTTACTCTGTCATCCCCTTCTCCTTCTGTCCCGAATGCCTCCCAGCATCAGGGTCTTTTCCAATGAGTCATACCTCAACATAATAAAAGGTATATATGGCAAACCCTCCACAAACATTACCCTCAATGGTGAAAAATTGAATGCATTTCCCCTAAAGTCAGGAAAAAGACAAGGGTGTCCACTCTCACAACTATTATTCAACATAGATTTGGAAGTTTTGTCCACAGCAATCAGAGCAGAAAAAGAAATAAAAATAATCCAGATTGGAAAACAAGAAGTAAAACTCTCACTGTTTGCAGATGACATAATCCTCTACATAGAAAACCCTAAAGACTCCACCAGAAAATTACTAGAGCTCATCAAGAATATAGTAAAGTTGCAGGATATAGAATTAAGACACAGAAATCCCTTGAATTCCTACACAGTAACAGTGAGAAAGCAGAAAGAGAAATTAAGGAAACAATTACATTCAACATTGCAACGAAAAAAATAAAGTAAAATACTTAGGGATATATCTACCTAAACAAACAGAAGACCTCTATATAGAAAGCCACAAAACATTGATGAAAGAAACCAAAGAAGACACAAATAGATGGAGAAATATACATGTTCATGGATTGGAAGAATCAATATAGTGAAAATCTGTATACTAACCAAGGCAATATATAGATTCAATGCAATTTCCATAAATATAACAACAGTATTTTTCAGAAAATTAGAACAAATAATTTCACAATTGGTATGGAAATACGAAAAACCTTGAATAGCCAAAGCAATCTTGAGAAAGAACACTAACTGGAGGAATCAACCTGACTGACTTCAGTCTCTACTACAAAGCCACAGTCATCAAGACAGTATTGTACTGGCACAAAGACAGAACTATAGAACAAACTAGAAAGCCCAGAGATAAATCCATGCACATATGGACACCTTATCTTTGACAAAGTAGGCAAGAATATGCAATGGAGAAAAGACAATCTCTTGAACAAGTAGTGCTGGGAAAACTGGTTGACCACTTGTAAAAGAATGCAACTAGAACATTTTCTAACACCATATACAGGAATAAACTCAAAATGATTAAAGATCTAAAGGTAAAACCAGAAACTCTTAAACTCCTAGAGGGAAACATAAGCAAAACACGCTCCAACATAAACCACAGCAGGGCCCTCTATGACTCACCTCCCAGAAAACTGGAAATAAAAGCACAAAAACAAAAACAAATGTGACCTAATTAAAATTAAAAGATTCTGTACAATAAAGGAAGCTATAAGCAAGGTGAAAAGACAGCCTTCAGAATGGGATAAAATAATAGCAAATGAAGCAACGGACAAAGAATTAATCTCAAAAATATATGGGCAACACTTGCAGCTCAATTCCAGCAAAATAAAAGACTCAATCAAAAATTGGACCAAAGAAATAAACCAACATTTCTCCAAAGAATACATACAGATGACTAATAACAAATACATGAAAAGATGCTCAATATCACTCATTATTAGATAAATGCAAATTAAATCCACAATGAGCTACCAGTTCATGCCAGTCAGATTGGCTGCTATTCAAAAGTCTACAAGCAATAAATAGCTGGAGAGGGTGTGGAGTAAAGGGAACCCTCTTACACTGTTGTTGGGAATGCAAACTAGTACAACCACTATGGAGAACAGTGTGGAGATTCCATTAAAAACTGGAAATAGAACTGCCATATGACCCAGCAATCCCACTGCTGGGCATACACAGTCCAGCACTTTCCTCTGTTTTCTGAGGAAACCAGAATTGAAAGAGACACATCACCCCCATGTTCATCGTGGCACTGTTTACAATAACCAGGACATGGAAGCAACGTAGATGTCCACCAGCAGATGAATGGATTAGAAAGCTGTGGTACATATATACAATTGAATATTACTCAGCCATTAAAAAATAATACATTTGAATCAGTTCTAATGAGGTGGATGAAAACTGGAGCCTATTATACAGAGTGAAGTAAGCCAGAAAGAAAAACACAAATACAGCATATTAACACATATATATGGAATTTAGAAAGATGGTAATGATCACCTTGTATGCGAGACAGCAAAGGAGACACAGATGTACTAAACAGTCTTTTGGACTCTGTGGGGGAGGGCAATGGTGGGATGATATGGGAGAATGACATTGAAACATGTAAATTATCATATGTAAAACTAATCTCCAGTCCGGGTTCCAGGCATCAGACAGGGTGCTCAGGGCTGGTGCACTGGGATGACCAGAAGGATGGGATGAGGAGGGAGGTGGGAGGGGTTTTCACTATGGGGAGCACATGTACAACAATGGGGGATTCAAGGCAATGTATGGCAAAACCAATACATTATTGTAAAGTATAATAAATTAATTAAAAATATAAGCGAATAAAAAAAATATAAGTGAATAAATACACACACACAAGAAAAATAGGAACAAATATGTATATATCCATCTATACAGTTTCTCTCAGCCTAAATTGATGAGACACTGGCAGAGAAACAACTTATATGTAAGAAGTGCAGAATGAATATTAAACCCTTTACACATAGTAAAACATTTAACATACAGTAAAACATGTAAAACAGAGCTGATATTTTAACCTGGTTGAATTTCCTAGAAATAGCACAAAATTAGAATGTCAGTAGTAATATGATAAAATCTCAAGCCAACATTAGAGGTAAGGAATAACTGATTATGTGATGAAGATTCACAGTATTTTGCCGTTGACATGCAAGTAGAATCTTTTGTTTTTTCTTATGGTTCTTGTCAGTCTTTTGAGACGGTGAATACAGAAGTTATTGTCACACAGTGTGGCATAGCAGAGGGAGCATTCAGGCTCCAGATCATAGTTAGTGATGTCATCAATATTCCGATTCTTAGCTCTTACTGTCATTTTTCCCCCCAACTCTCCTTCTATTCTCTCTTTCTATTTTCTCCCTCTTTTTTTTTTTTTCATTTCTTCAGTCCAGTGTGTGGAATGAGCTCTGGATGTACATTGTGTTTATCTTGTTCCATTGTTTTTGCTTCACTTTCCAGCCCCATCTATGCTCCATCTGTGGTTTTCTTTACATTACTCAAGCCTACTTACACCCAATTTTTCACTTGGCAAAAGTTTTCAGGAACTATAGCATCCTCTGATTAATTCATTAAAGAGTGTTTGCAGAAAGCTAACAATTGTGCTATTAAAATAATCCTGACATAGCAACTATCTGACCTCAGTCATATCTAATAAATATGCTGAGGAAGGTGTGCAGTATTTTTTTAAATATTAATTTATTTGTCTGTGTCAGATGCTCAATGAAGCATGCAGGATCTTCTTTGCATCTTGCGGGATCTCTCCTGAGGCACACAGACTCTAGTTGCAGTCACGGCCTTAGTTTCTTCATGGCATGTGGATCTTGGTTCCCTGACCAGGGACTGAACTCGAATTCCTTACAAATCAAAGTGGATTCTTAACCACCAGACCACCCAGGGAGTCCCTAATTTACTATTTTTAAAATTAAACATTCTCTGAAGCAGAATGTGTTGTGATCATGTTTAACAACTCCAAGAACATTAAAAAACTCTATCAGAAAATAAAGTCCTAGGGAAGAGAGGGGAGTTGAATTTGCTTTGAGATTGGTATATAAAATGTTTTTCTCCTTCAGTTAGCTTCAAGGAGCGCCCATCTCCTGTTTAGCAATCAGAGAAGGCACTAAGCCATCCCCAGGGCAGGGCTTCTGGAGACTGGCAGTGTTATATCAGGAAGCATCTCTGACTAACAGTGACTCAACTGAAACGTTTAGGTAGACTGAAAATGGCCTTTGATCTCAGCTTACTGTGATGAAAGAAATGTGGAATATGCACTAGTTGTCAAGGAATTAGGAGAAAATAAAATGGGTTTCTTGAGACAGTGGCAGACTAGTTTTGTGTGTGTGTATTTTCTTTTCTTTTTTTTTTTTTTTTTTTAAGTGACTGTATATAACTACTGGAGTTAAATGACTATTTGGGGAAAGACTAGTAATAGATTGCCATTAGTATTAAACTCTACCTGCATATGCTATGTTTTATTCTCCATCCTGCTGATGGAAAGTTGGGTTGTTTCCTCCTTTTAGCTATTGTGAATAACGCTGTCATGAACACTGATACGCAAATGTCTATTCAAGTCCCAGCTTCCTATTCCTTTGGGTATATACCTTAAAGAGGAATTGCTGGGCCTCATGCTTATTTTATGTTTCCTTTTTTAAACAGCTGTCAGACTGCTTCCCACAGCAGCTGTAGGAACTTTTTTCTTACTATTCTGATAACCATGTTACAATATAATTGGTTTTTACATAATCCTATGCATTTTCTATAATCTATGCATTTACATGATCCTACACATTTAGAGACATTAGTCTAAGAATGTAGACTGTCAAAGGAATTCCATGGCCCAAAATGTCCAGAACTTCTGCACATTGCCTTCTCTTTCATCTAAGGCAAAATAATTTAAATCTGTAAAATCCTGTCAGGTGCCTGGTGTCAGGAATTAAAATGTACGGTCATGACAAACATAGTGATTTTGCATTATCTTAGATGTACAGTACAAGTGGGCTCTAGTGATAACATTTTTAAAATGCTTTCAGGGCCAAGTTTTCCTGATTGTTAACATAATAAGCATCTTTACCAACAAACATATTCTGAGAAAACAAAACATGCAATTAAATTTGTAAGTATAAGTTCAGGCTTTTAAATATATCAGAACCTAACTGTGAAGAAAGCTGAGCACTGAAAAATTGATGCTTTTGAACTGTAATGTTGGAGAAGACCCTTGAGAGTCTCTTGGACTGCAAGGCGATCCAATAGGTCCATCCTAAAGGAGGTCAGTCCTGGGTATTCATTGGAGGGACTGATGCTGAAGCTGAAACTCCAATACTTTGGCCACCTCATGTGAAGAGTTGACTCATTGGAAAAGACCCTGATGCTGGGAGGGATTGGGGGCAGGAGGAGAAGGGGACGACAGAGGATGAGATGGGTGGATGGCATCACAGATGAGATGGACATGAGTTTGAATAAACTCTGGGAGTTTGTGATGGACAGGGAGGCCTGGCGTGCTGTGATTCATGGGGTCACAAAGAGTCGGACATGACTGAGCTACTGAACTGAACTGAACTGAAGGGCCAGTTAGGTGAACACACTTTGAAAAGTGAGACAGTTCCTAAAATGTGGTTGATTTAATCATGGATTCTATTGGAGTTCTGAAAAGAGAGGATGAAATGGTTGGATGGCATTGTGGCTCAGGGCACATGAGTTTGAACAAGCTCTGGGAGACAGTGGAGGGTGGGGAGGAGTGGCGTGCTGCATCCATGGGTCACAGAGAGTTGGACACAACTAAATGAATTAACAACAAAAAAAGAGCAAAAAATGTAGTGTTTCAGCAATTTGCACACTTGAGTAGAGCTGTAGTCAGTGAAAAACATTGTAACACACATTCATTCACAATTTGCAACCGACTCCCTGTAACCATTACATGGTATATTCCTATTATCTTACAAATAATAGAGTATCTTAGAGAGTATCTTACTTTGCCATCTCTATAGGCTTCCCCTAATGTCTGTTTTAAATGAGAACATTTCTTTAACCACTAAATTTCACTGATCATGATTCAGAATATGATTGTCACCAAGTATGGAAAGAGACACACAGCTTAAATTTTAGAATAGGCATGGTTAAAAAAAAAAGAAAGGCATGGTTCTGTTCTGACTTGACGATAGCATCATTCATCCAATTAACAAATATTTATTGAGTACCTGCCCTATCAAGACACATGGGATGTGACAGGAGATTAAAAAAAAAAAAAAGACATAGTCTCTGCTTTCAAGAAACTTTCAGTTTAACTAGGATAAGTTAAAAGGCTGTGAAAATGTTATATTATTGAATAAGAGTGAGCTTGGACTATTTATAGTAACATGGGCATGGAAAAGAACCTACATGCCCATAACAGATGAGTGGTTTAATAAGATGTGATGTGTGTGTATCAAAGAAAAAGTGTGTGTGTTTTTATAGGAATATTACTCATTATACATAAACACACACAAACACATATACATATATAAGTATGTGTGTTTGTGTTATATATATATATATATTTTTTTTTTCTTAAGAGACTTCAAAGCTTCGATAATACTTGTTGCAAGTGATTATTGGTGTTGTTTGGTTACTGAGTCATGGCTGACTCTTTGCATCCCACTGGGCTACAGGACACCAGGCTTTCCTGTCCATCATTGATTCCTGGAGCTTGCTCGGGCTCATGGCTCATGTCCATCAAGACGGTGATGCCATTCAACCATCTCATCCTGCTTCTTGGAAGAAAAGCTATGACCAACATAGACAGCATATTTAAAAGCAAAGACATGGCTTTTCCCAGAAAGGTCTGTTTAGTCAAAGCTATTGTTTTTCTAGTAGTCATGTATGGATTTGAGAGTTGGACTATAAAATCGAGCACAAAAGAATTCATGCTTTTGAACTGTGGTGTTGGAAAAGACTCTTGAGAGTCTCTTGGATTGCAAGAAGATCCAACCAATCAATCCTAAAGGAAATCAGCCCTGAATATTCATGGGAAGGACTGATGCTGAAACTCTAATACTTTGGCCACCAGATGTGAAGAACTGAATCCTCAAAAAAGACCCAGATGCTGGGAAAGGTTGAAGGCAGGAGGAAACACAGATGACAGAGGATGTGCCACCAGGGAAGCCCTTTACTGGTCATTAATAAATGAGTTGTGTCCATGAGCAAAAACGAACAAATAAATAATAAAATATAAAGGAGATAGAGAATGCATCTGACATAGGCATCTAATGGGGGCAGAAAGAGTAGTCCCTTGCTAGTGTTAGCCATGGGATTATATACTATCAAGTTAGTTATTACAGTGAATCAAAAGAATGTCTGGAAGTTGTAAAGATCTCACTGGACCTACTTTCATAATTTACACTTTAAGATAATAGGATTAGCCACAGGTTTTTTCCAGACACTGTTCTCAACCTGGATGCATTATTGTTATATATTCTGAAGAAATGTAGAGGGGCAAAAAGGTTTGTACTTTCTTTCTCCTTGAGAATTTGAGACCCCTGTCTCCTTCTGGACCCCTAACACATCTTATCAACCTGCCTAGTAAATGACTCTCCTAATATCACTGCTTACATGCTCAGAACTGTCAGTCCTTGTGACAAACCATTTCTGAAAGCAAGTGGGGTATGCCTCTGTGTGTGTGTGTGTGTGTTTCTGTATGTGTGTGTGTGTGAGTGTGTGTGTGTGTGTCCCAAGTCTCAGCTATTTCCCAGGATCATCCACATTTACAAAAATAACTGTCTGCAGTTGCTGCTCTAGTGAACTTTGGTCATTCCTGACCTAAAGGCCTCGCCTACTGTTCCCCCTCAGATGCAGGCTTGAAGGTGACAACAAGAGTCATGGCTGTTACACTTACAGGTGTGGCTCTGCCCAGACTCTACTTGGCTGTGCCTTTGGAACCTGCCATTGTCCAGGACCACACTTCCTTCACGGATCTCCAGCGCCCTTCCTGTGCCCTCACCCTCACACATCCTCGTGCTTCTGCCCCTCCTCCTTCTCCTCCTAAGAGGTGGACCCCCACGAGCAGCAGTAAGGATACAGCATTGATCCAGAAGTCAGCGATGCCCTGGATGATGGCACTTCTCCAAGCCAAGTGACACTTCCTGCTATGATGGTTCTTGAGCATGAAACTAACGTAGGCCCAGTGGTTTTTCTCATGCTCAGACCTCAGTTCCATCTGCAGGGCAGCCAATGACTGTAGCACATCTAGCACCGGCTGCTCACTCAGGCCTCCATGTCTTTTCAGGCCCTGCTCCTCCACCGTCTTCTCCTCCAGCTCCTGGGAGGACTGCTGTTCCTGCTCCTTATCCGCCACAACCTCCACCTCCTCCATGATGTCTTCGGCCAGCAGCTGGCACTCCCACCTGATCTCCGCCTCCTCTCCATTCACCAGGGCCCCGCTGTCCTCCACTGCCTCCACCGTGTAGAGGGTGACCTCTTCACCTGGTATGCCACCTGGTGGCTGCAAGTTCCTAGCCACGCACAGTATTTGGATGTCAGGCCGGGTCGCCACTGCAACCTGAGCACCCGGGCTCCCAGCTAAGAAGGTCCCGAGTCCCGGACCTCTCGCCTTCCTCTGGCCACCCTTCATGCTCTTCTTGGCCCTGGCCATGACCCTGAGCTGGAGCAGAAGTGAAGGGCCCAGAAATAATAGCACAGCAAGTGGTGCGCAATGGCGGCCCAGCTGCAGTAACCGGGTGTGGCTCGTTAGCTCTTCGGGGCGGGGTGAGAGGGGGCTGGTGTGTGGTGGGTGGCCTGAAGCTGAAGAAACGGGATCCGGAGAGGCCAGGAGAGGGTGCATGGGCCCTGGGAGATCAGTCCAACAAGTGGGATCCCCAGGCTATGAGCCACCCTCACACCTAGATATATCCCAGGATGCTGGACCAAATCTAGATAAATGGCAGACAGGGTAGTGGGCGGCACCCTTATGGAGATGCCCCTAGACCAGAGGACATCTTCTCCGATTCCTGGGGTCCAGCACACCAACTCAACCACTCTCGCTCCAGGGAGGGCACAGGTATTGCATCTGGCTCTACCCCAGGCAGTGTCATTGAATTGGCCTCTGGAAATTCAAACCATGTATTCCCGCTCCACCATCCAAACAGCAGACCCCTGTGTCCCATGAGACCATCAATCTCTGGGAGCTCTTCTTGAGTATCCAAACAATAGGCAGGGGCACAAAGTGGATGAATAATTTCCTCTATAGGATAGGAGTCTGTTGCTGTCCAGATGGTAGGGGAATGGGTGCAAATCCACTGGTTGCAACAGTTGACGGTCATGGTTCAGGGGCACCAGAGCCATAGGTTACAGAGCTCTCTCCGTGTCTCTTTGTCTCTGCTTCTGGCATAGAACTGTTTTTGGCAGTCGTTCTGTGTGTGTACCAGCTGTTGGTGTCTGTGTGTCTCTGAATCTCTAAGTGGTGCTGTGGCCCTCTGCACTCTATGGACACCAGCTCTCAGAAAACACTCTTAACTTTGGAGTGAAGGCAAGTCTTTTCCTACTCAGTGAGTCACACCCACCGGAGATCAAACTGTTTTCTTCCACAAGGTCAGAGAGTGCTTTCTCAACTTGCAAGTCAACAGTGGGTGGTCACTGCTGAATCACAAAGGGACGGGAGACCCTCTCTCCCTCACTGGGTAGACACGAATGCTGCACAGGATGATGGCAGCATGTCCACACCTTGCACAGAGGGAGAAATGGGTCATGGTCTGCTGGCATGACGGAACTCCCTGAACATTGTTCGAATGCCTACCAAGCTAAGGATACCTCCCCTTTAAGTTCCTCAACTCACCAGTGCCAGAAGCATGCATGTCCACCCATTTACCCTACTGAGGTCCTTTCAAAGAGGTTCTGTTTTCCAGGTGAGAACACACCCCAGCCTACCCGGTGGCCCAAACCTGTAGGGCCAGGAGCATCAAGATGATCAACCTAAGCCACCCTTCCTATAGTCCTCAAACCTGATATATACATTCTGCAAAGAGTACAAAGAGTGATGTTTCACACTGGGAGATTCTGCAGGTAGCAGGTGCTTATACTCCAGTGTTGCTGCATCTCTGAAACCTTACAGAAAAGGCAAGGGGTGCTCATGCTCCTGGCCAGGTCATAGAAAGAATGCCCAGCACCTGAGAAGGACCAAAGGCCCTCTTAGCTGGGTGTCCAAAGGGCTGTTGGCTCACCCAGCATGGCTTCTGTGCCTGGGACTGCAGCCCAATCTATGTCTCATCTCCTCTGCACTCACGGATCACCCGCAGGTGATTTCCTCCTGCCTCTGCTTTCTGCCAGGGATCCTGGGTGCAGCACTCTACTTCCACTTACAACTTGCTCGCTCAGTGAGATAATGGTACTTGATTTCCTGTCTTCAGTGCTTCTGCTGGGAAGAGTCTACGTACCTTTCCCTAGTACCTTCATGCTTCTGCTGTCCATTCTTTCATCACCTAGCTAAGACTGTGAGTACCAGTACTCACAAGGATACTGGTAGGCACTTCTGGGCTCACATTTCCACACACGTGTGCATGAAAACACTCACATCCCTGAGAGAAAACTTGCACATATGCAGAAGTAAAGGATTTCTTCTCCAGGAACAGGATTTTCCACAAGAACCCGACTTTATTTTTCCTGGTTATTTTCTGTCACTTGCTCATCAATCATGTCAGGTTGCATTCTAACTCTGTGACTTGATTTCAAAGGTTATGAAATTTTGGCATTTGCTCATGGTAGGGACTGACGTGCAGAACAATGGGCAGGGTTGGAATTGCTAGCCATGAACAGCTGAGAGGCATGCACCTTTGTTCTGCATTTTCCAATCACCTTGGGATTCCATCATGAGCTGTGATGTATCTTTGGCAGGACCACTATTGTCTAGCCCCTGGACTCTGAAATCCAGCAGACTCTTAACTGAGCCCAGGGCTTTCCCTGTTTCCCACTGTCCCAAGGTCCTTGGGAAATGCAGCCAGCCCACCATCCTTGCTTCCTTCCTGTTACCTCCCTCACAGGCATATGCCAGCAGAGGGACATACACTTACACAAAACACCTTTGGTTTCCTAGCCTTTCTGCACTGACAGGGAGGCTGCAAGTTCCTGGAGGCATGCCATGTTCACACCATGTTTCTCCTAAGATGCATAGGGTTTCACAGGGACACCCTACTTTAGCATATCTCTCATATTCTGTCACAAAGTGCCAGTGTGTGCCACCCTTGTGGAGGGAGAGTGCTGGTTGATGGACTTGTGGGCAGTATTGCCCCAGGACCTTCCCAGGTATCCTTCTCACATGTGTGGAACAAGTCTCCAGTGAAGCAAGCTTTCTGTGCCTCTTTCCCCTTAGGGTATCTGCCCTTCTCAGCAGGACTTTAGCCTCCTTATCATCCTGCCATAGCCACGTCAAACCTTTTCACAGGCCGGCCCATGTCCACACAGACTGAGGGGTCCACAAGCAGTGTTTTCAAAGCCCCACCCCATTGATTTGGCCTGCGCTAATCTTCTGACCATCCAACCCTCCACCTGGTCCAAATACACAAAATAACATGGTGGAAATGTGGAACTTGTTTTTCTCTTTGGTCTAATTGCACACTTGCGAGCCATGCTCTGAATTATCACTGGCCATCCTTTCCTGTTTCCCACCCTGGACAGGGTCACTTTAGAGATATGTCGACCAACGACCCTCAGTCTGGGGACGCCTCGTGCCTCCTCTTCTCATCGCTTGGCAGTTCCTCTCCTGACACCTTCATCTGTGTGTCTGCCCTGGGCCAGAATCACACACACACAGACCCACATAAACACAGGTTACACAAACACATGTGTGTATACACACACATGCTTGGCACAGGGACACAACACAAACAGGGAACACGTGTGTTTCAGTAGCTTAAGATGCCCATATCCAGCTATGTGGGAGATGGCATCAGTAGGCACCATGTCTTGCCCTTGGGGCTCCCTGTCCACCTCCTCCCACAGCTCTTCCCTATTTTACAAAGCCAGACTTAAGCCAGTTCCAGCACGGCCTGTGTGCTGTGGTGAGATGCTGAGTGGTGGATGTGGAAATTCACAGAAAATCCCCAAATCAGCACACTAGTGCACTGGGACCCTAGAGAGTATGCCCTTCCAATCATAAGCCTTCTCAGGATGAGCAGCAGTGGGGAAGAACCCAGAAAATCTAAAACTCAGTGAACAGCAGGAGGCCTGGATGGTAGGATTCATGGAAGGATGATTCTGACAAAGATACTTAATTCACCCTGCTTCTAGCAGAAGCTGCTTTGAGGAAGACTTGCTTCACTCACGGACACATGGAGTCCCCAAGCTCCCAGTATCATCAGGTCACCTGCTACATACGTGACCCAAACCCAGGCAACACAGCTAGCTTGCATGAGCCTGAGCATCCCCATTTGGGAAAGGACAGTGTCCCGGCCTCTACACAGATGTCCCTTAAGCGCCCACCTCCAGACCCCCTCACCACCTGTATTTCTGTCAGTTACCTCTCTTGGCAAAACCTTCCTCCCTGGAGTCCTACTCCATGGGGTCGTCCTACCCATCTTCACTGATGACCTGCTGGTAACACGAACAAGGTCAGCCTGGGGCTGACCAGGCCCTGACCCCTCCCGTGAGCAGCCAAGAACTCCAACATCAACCACCAACTGTGTGTGGGCCCTAAACAAACCCACCTCAGCAATCCTTTTAGAGTCTGGTTAGGTGTGGCCTGAAAAACAGTTGAGAGTGTTAAGGCTCTTTGTGTCCAGCCTGTGGCTGGGTGTTCCCTGTTCAAAGTCCCAGAACCAGTGGACTGGAGTAGAACAATGTGCCCTATACCCTGGAGAAAGGCAGGGCAGACAGGGATGGATCACACAGGTGGAGCATCCACCCCCTTGCACACCCACACTCACCACCCTGGAATCCACGTTTACCAGGGATGTCAAGGTAATACTCCTTAATGATCACCGTGTTCCAGAAGTAGCGGTTGTCCTGAAAAGAAAAGATCAGCTTGCAGAGGGACTATCGATGGTTCTGCACCTGCACATGCCAGGTCAAGGAGAAGGGAAAAGGTGAAAGATTTGAGGGGCCTCAGCTTGCCTCCCAGGCAGGCATTAATAGCTTCCATGATGCCTCTCCAAAGTCTCACAGCACAGGAACCTGGATAACACGATCCCCCAACTCTCCATCAAACCACACCCACCTTTCCTCAGTCTCCCTCATTGACCTTCAAGTCAATTATGTAGCTAAGAAATTCTTCATCTTGGTCACTGATTGAAAGGTTGTTGCTTGACCAAGAAAAGATGCCAGGATTGTAGGTGCTCCCAAGAAGAATTCAATCTGGGGCCAGAGACGAAGCTTGATCTCTTAGAGCTTTTGTGTTATAAAGTTTTATTAAAGTAAAAAGGAGATAAAGAAAGCTTCTGACATAGGCATCAGAATGGGACAGAAAGAGTATCCCCCTTTTAGTCTTCAGCTGGATGTTATATAGTCATTAGCAGTTTATTAATGAAAGAAAGGAATGTGTTAATACTCAGAATGGCACCAGACCCCTCATCCATAAGGTGTATTTGGGATAATCTTGGCACCAGGCAAGTTATCCCGGGCCATCCAATGATTGACTTGAATATGTATTTGGGCAGATTACCATATAAGTATTTTCAGTTACATAGATTAGGGGAATGATAATTGACTATAACAAAATGATTTGTCAAGTAGGTCTGAGCCATTAGACAGAACGGATTTGAAGACAGAGTCTGGGGTAAATGCCTAGTACATTAACATAGCTTAAGACAAACATTTCCATAAGAAAAATGCATTGCTTAACTCAAGGTTTGAGAATAGTTACCTTCAGGTGGAACTTGGTGTCATTATGGCAACACAGTATTTTAAGACAAAACTCCATTAACTTTGTATAGAGAAAGAAAAGAAAATCACTAGTTTGTCTCCTCCTGCCATTTTAGAGAGATAAAAATGTCTGAGATTTGCAGCCTATTTCCTCCATTTGGAGGCCCCTGGCCTTCTCCTGTTACCTCTCAGTCCCCCCTTTTCTTTTCAGAGAATTATGTTGCCTAGGGAAAAGTGGTGCCATTCTTTTTCAGTAACTGCTTCTGAGCTGACAAGCAGTGTTGTCCCTAAATTGGTGAGGCAACATATTCTCATAACTTTCATACTGAGGATTTCTGATCAAGGGACCCAAGTAGTATTTGGCAGAAGCTTCAGTAGTAGCAGGAGTTTAAGCAACCATTTGTAATGTAAAAGGTTTCATACAACTAGAAACAAATGCACTTACACAGTTACTAATGCAGGGAGTAAACAGCAAAAACTAATCAATCAGAATTATTGTAATTAAGATAGCTTTCCACTATGGGGAACTAGTTAATGTTTCCCAAAGTGAGGCAATTGAGGCTTCAGGAGTATCTATAGCCCCAATCATCTTTGTCATGTGTTTAGTAAAATTAATAACATTAGTGCTCATATCAGGTATATACATAGAGCATTGGGTACAAATAATGGCACAAGTTCCTCCTTGCACAGCTGTCAGAATATCTAAAGCTAATCTATTTTGCAAGGCCACCTTTCTAATTTGTGCCTTTTCATCATTAAGAGCTGAAATAGCTTTTTGAGAATCTTGTAATGCCCATTGAATAAAATTAGTGAAAGCATCCACTCATAGCCGAACATCTGTAGTTCCCAAAGAGGAAACAAACAATGCAGCTAAATAATCATACCAGTGAAATAAGGACCTTGCCCACCGAGTTTTAAGGTGGGGTAAATTAGCAGGCTTTTCTGGAAGCTCTTAAAATATAAAGCCATGAATAAAGTCTATACCTAGGGTGCATCTCCCAATCCAACCAGGGGGAAGCCATGCCCATAGGTAAGAGCCACATATCCAGTAAGTCCCATTTGGAGCAAGCCAGCATGACTGAGATATCCAGTCCCAATTAGTGCCTGGCCAGATAAAGGGAGGGCCTGTACTGGGCTTAGGAAAACAGGAATAATCACGTTGCATATTTCCTGAGGCAAAAATCCCAATTGTTTCCAATCATTGTTATTAAGTTGGCTAACTTTTGAGGAGAGCTCTGTTTGTTCCCAGCATATAGAGGCAGTAAATATTAGACGTCCTGTTTCAGGAGTTAGTCATATGACCTCATCCCATATTTGATACACGTCAGTTAAAAAAACCATCAGATCTAGACCTATTTGTTTTATGAATAGTGAAATAGTGAAATAGTCATTAAACCGAGCAATGTATAATCTAAATTAAAATTCAAATTATGTCCATAGTTAAAGTGCAAAGTGTTGCATCAGTCCATTTTAGATGTCATCAGATAAAGAAGAGGCATCATGTATGATTGATGTTGAAGGTATTCGCAGACTTGGAGGAAGTCTTTTCCTTGAAGTGGAGATGTCCACCACGGGAAGACTTCCACTGATCAAGGGGGGAGTGCTCCACCAACCCAGCGGTTAGACCAATTGTGGAATGCAGCATAAGAGTGAGCCTACAACACAAAGCCATTGTCTTGAGGATCAAACGGCTGACTCAGTTTTTGCTGTTGTTGTTGTTATTATTATTTTTTTTTTAGTCAGTAGAAGTAGGCTCACATAGATTATCAGGCCCATTTGAAAAGTACAAAGTCAGAGAATAGAAAGTAAAGACATAAAATGAAGTCACTAGTTCTGGTCAGGGTGCCACCTCTTAACTCGAGTGTGATGTACCAACGAATCAATTCCTGGCACTTTGACAGCTGTGGAAGAAGAAAGAATAACCTGGTAAGGGCCTTCCTAGAGGGGCTCAAGGGATGGGCCCCCAGACCCCAAATTTTTTTATGAGTTCCTGGCTAAAATATAGGCTTGCATGACTCAGAGGCTGGGTCAGGTGTTGTCTCCCAAAGTTGTGTTAATGCTTGTTGAAAATCTGAGAGCTGAGTTACAAAACTAGTTAATTTTAAGGCTTCAGGATCTATAACAATCAAGAAAGGACTTTCATATATGCATTCAAAAGGGGGCAGTCCCTGCTTTTTTAGGACAGTTCCAGCCCTATTAAATCTATAGGTAGGACTTTCAACCAATTTCCCTGCATCTCTTGAGTTAATTTGTGCAGATGTCTTTTGATAATGTAATGAGCTTTTTCAATCTTTCCTGAGGATTGGGGTCTCCAGGAGCAGTCTAAGTAACATTCTATTCCTAGAGCTTTAGATACCCCCTGAGTTACAGCAGCTTTAAAGGCAGAGCCATTGTCACTCTGAAGGTTATGTGGCAGCCTGGGGATAATTTCATGGATTAAAATCTTTATAACCTCCTTAGCCTGTTCACTATGACAGGGAAAAGCCTCAATCCATCCTGCAAAAGTATCTACTGAAAATTGTAAGCAAGAATATCCATTGGCTTTTGGCATATGAGTGAAATCAATTTCCCAATCCACACCAGGATACTTTCCACTTTGTTGTAATCCAGGTTTTGCTAGCTTTTCAGTCTTTGAGTTATTTTTCTGACAAACCTCACACCTTTTGATAATGTTCTTTAAAGTTTTCATTACATTTTTACCTTCAGACAAACGAGAAGCCATCTGGTAAGTACTCTCTGCACCCAGTTGTAAACTCTTGTGTCAACCCTTAAGAATTTTCCACTGAGTATTTTCAGGAATTATTAATTATCTATCCTCAGACTGTAACCATCCTTTATCAGTAATCTTTGCTCCTCTTTTCTCATATCTTTCTAATTCTACTTCATATATTTTGGTTTTCCCTGTTCCAAAGGACCTGTCCAGATCAAAGGCGTCTTCAGTGAAGCGGTTTCATAAAGTGCCACTTTTCTGGCTTGACTGTCAGCCAACTGGTTACCTTCAGCTACTTTACTCCCATCCCTGCTGTGCCCTTTGCAATGCATACAATGAATAGAATAGAAAGTAAAGACATAAAATGAAGTCACTAGTTCTGGTGGAAAAAAAATATAGCAGCTACTTCTTTAGGAAAAAAATATAGCAGCTAAATGTCACTCAATCTCTCTGAAATGCTTAATAGGTTATCCTGTTGCTGCTTTAAACTGTCTTTCTTTCCATTTTGCAGCATGAGCATGTAAAGTCAAATAAGCATACTTAGAATCAATGTAGATATTTACTCACTATCCTTTGCTTAACTCCAGAGCTTGGGTCAGAACCACAATTCCACTAACTGAGCACTGGTTCCCTGGGGGAGAGATTTTGCTTCTAAACCTTGCTCAGCAGTCACCACAGCATAACCTACTTTATGGTTTCCATCCTGAACAAAAGAACTGCCATCTGTACATATTTCCATGTCAGGATTGTCTAATGGGATAGCCATTAGATCTTCCCGAGCTGCATAGTTTAAAGTTAGGAATTAGGAACAATCATAATCAGGTGTTTCATTTTCCTTCTCAGAAAGAAAAGAGGCAGGATTTTAATTTCCACAAATGTTAAGCTTAATCACTGGTCTTTCTAACAACAATGACTGATATTTAAGAAGCCTATTGTCTGTCATCCAAATATTAACCTAAGAATTTAAGATTCCACTCATATCATGAGAGGTCAGTACAGTAAGATTTCATCCACTAATTATTTTTAAAGCTTCAGGTGCTAATAAAGCCATTGCCCCAATTACTCTTAGTCAGTGGGGCCACCCACACATGAAATTACATCATTAGATAAGCAACAGTTTACTAGTGAGGCCCTCGGTGTTTTGTTAAAACTCCCAAGCCCATACCTTTACTTTCAGTGACAAACAAATTAAATTCTGACCCTGAGGGCAAGCTCAAAGCAGGAGCTTGCAGGAAAGCAGTCTGAAGACCTTTAAAGTCCTTTGAATATCTGGAGACCAAACCAAATCAGCTTATGGAAATTCAAGTTCCTGGAGATGAAAGCCTGTACTTCGACATATGTGCAAGTTTCTTCTCAGGGATGTGAATGTGTAAATGTGCACATGTGTTCACATGAGCGTGCAGAAGCACCTTACAGGACACTTGTGAGTATGGGTTTTGGAACTGACCTAGTCAGGTGATGGAAAAGTGGACAGTGAAAACATGAAAGTACTAGGGAAAGGTACATAGACTCTTGCCAGCAGAAGCACTGAAGCCAGGGAATCAAGCCCTATTATCTCACTGAGCGAGCAAGTGTTAAATTGAAATATAGTGCTGCACCCAGGATCCATGGCAGAATGGAGGGGCATGAGGAAAGCACCTAGGGGGTGATCAGTGAGTGCAGAGGAGCTGAGACACAAAATGGGCTGCAGTCCCAAGCACATAAGCCACTGTGGGTGACCGCCCTGCCCCTTGGACACCCAGATACAAGGGCCTTTGTGTCCTTCTCAAGTTCAGGGCATTCTTTCCATGACCTGGCCAGGAGCATGAGCACCACTTGCTTTCTCTGTAAGGTTTCAGAGATGCAGTGGCACTGGTGATAAAGCACCTGATACCTGAATAATCTTCCAGTGTGAAACATCACTCATTGTACTCTTTGCAAATCACATATATTGGGTTTGAGGACTATAAGAAGGATGGCTTAGGTTGATCCTCTTGCTGCTCCCAGCCCCTCAGGGTTGGGTGACAGGGTAGGCTGGGACATGTTCTCACCTGGAGAACAGAACCACTTTGAAAGGGCCTTGATAGGGTAAATTGGCAGCTGTGCATGCCTCCGGCACTAGTGAGTCATGGAGCTTAACGGGGAAGTGTCCTTAGCCTCTCACTGGTAGACATCTGAACAATGCTCATGGACTTACCTCATGCCAGCGGACCATGGCCTGTTCGTCCCTCTGTCCAAAGTGTGGCCATGTCATCATGTCCTGTGCATCATTCATGTCTGCCCAGCAAGGGAAGTATGGTGGCCCACCCCTTCTGTGGTTCAGCAGTGACCACCCACTGTTAGCTTTCAAATTTGAGAAAGCACTTTCCAACCATGCAGACTGAAAAAGTCTCCTTTCCCATGGGTGTAACTCACTGAGGAGGAGAAGGGCTTACCTTCACTTCAAGGTTAAGCGTCTCTTCTGAGCGCTGGTGTCCGGAGAATGGCAGAGGACCACAGCACCACTTAGAGACTCGGAGACACAGAGACAGCATTCCCTGGTGCACACACAGCAGGATCACCAGAAACAGTGATAGGCGAGAAGCAGAGACAAAGAGAGAGATCTCTGCCCTATGGCTCTGGTGCCCCTGAACAGTGGAGGTCAAGTGTTGCAAACGTTGGGGTTTGTACACACTACCCTACCATCCAGACAGCAGCAGGCTCCTGTCCCAGGGAGGAAAGTATCCAGCCACTTTGAGCCCCTGCCTATCCTTTAGATACTCAGGGAGAGCTCCCAGGGATGGGCGGTCCCATGGGACACAGCAGTGTGCTCTTTGGACTGCAGAGCGAGAACACATGGCTTGAAATTCCAGAGGCCAATTCAATGCCAGCACCTGCAGTAAGGCCAAATGCAATAGCCATGCCCTCCCTGAAGCCGAGTGGCGCCACGTGGGGGCGCTGGAGCCCAGGAAGCGTGGAAGCCACCCTCTGGTCTAGGGGCATTTCCCTCAGGGTGCTGCCCACTACCCTCTCTGCCATTGGTCTCGATTTGACCCAGCAGCCTGAGCCTGTCTCACAGCCTAGGGTCCCGCGTGTTGGGCTGATCTCCGAGCACCCTCTCCTGGCCTCTCCGGAACCCCGTTCTTCAGCCTCAGGCCACCCGCCACACACCAGGCCCCACCTCCTGACCACTCCGCTCTCACCCCGCCCCAAAGAGCGAGGGAATCACACCCGGTTACCTCAGCCCGGCCGCCATTGACACCACTTACTGTGCTATTATGTCCTGTCCGTTCGCATCTGCTCCAGCTCGGGGTCACAGCCATGTCCCAGAGGAGCGTGAGAGGCGGCCAGAGGAAGGCGGGAGCCTCCCGGGACTCCGGACCTTCTTAGCTGGGAGCCTGGGTGCTCAGGGGGCAGTGGCCAGGGGGCCAGCCGTCGCGATGCCGTTCACGGCTGGGACTTTGCAGCCACCAGGTGGCACAGCAGCCGACGAGGTCACCCTCTACGTGAAGGAGGCGGTGGAGGACAGCGGGGGGCCGTGGTGGATGGAGACGAGGTGGGGATCGGGCGAGTGTGCCAGCTGTTGGCGGAAGGCGTTATGGAGGAGGTGGAGGTTGTCATAAATGAGGAGCGGGATCAGGGGTTCTCCCAGGAGCTGAAGGAGAAGACGCTGGAGGAGCAGGGCCTGGAAAGACCTGGAGGCCCGAGTGAGCAGCCGGCACCAAATGCGCTACAGGCACTGACAGCCCTGCAGTTGGAAGTGAGCTCCCTGCATGAGGAAAACCGCCGGGCCTCCGTTCGCTTCATGCGCATGAACCATCTGAGGAGGAAGCGTCACTTGGCTCGGAGAAGCGCCATCCTCCAGGGCATCCCTGGCTTCTGGACCAAAGCTGTATCCTTCCTGCTGCTCCTAGGTGTTTGCCTCTCAGGAGGAGGAGGTGGGGCAGAAGCAGGAGAACGTGTGGAAGTGAGGGCACAGAAAGGGCTCTGGAGGCCCCTGAAGGAAGTGTGGTCCTGGGCAGTGTCAGGCTCTAAAGGCACAGCCGAGTAGAATCTGGGTAGAGCCACACCTGTGTCACAGCCATGACTCTGGGTTTCTCCTTCAAGCCTGCATCTGAGGAGGACCTGTAGCCGAGGCCTCTAGGTCAGGATGACCAGAGAAAGTACACTAATAACAACTGCAGACATTCATTGTTGTATATGTGGATGATCCCTGGAAATAGCTGAGACATGGGAGTCACACACAGATACACACACCACCACCTCCACCACCACCACCACCACCACCACCACCAGCACAACTACCCCTTATTTTCAGACACGGTTTTTCACAAGGACTGCCGGTCTTGACCATGTAAGCAGTGATATTGGGAGAGTCATTTCCTAGGCAGGTTGATAAGTTGTCCCCAAGGAGTGAGGGGTCTTGGATTCTGAAGAAGGAAGGAAGTTCATACCTTTTTGTCCTTCTACATTCATTTGGGTTATATAACTATAATGTGTCCAGCTTGAGGACATTCTCTGGAATAAACCTACTGGCTAATCCTACTATCTTAAAGTATAAACTATGGTAGTAGTTCTAGTGAGGTCTTTACAACCTCTAGACATTCTTTTGACTCACTGTTATAACTAACTTGAGAGTATATAACTCGATGGCTAACACTAGCAATGGTGTACACTCTTTTTACCCACTTCTGATACCTATGTTGGAAACTTTCTCTATCTCATTTATATTTTATTTATATATATTTTTTTATTTTATTTTATTTTTTCTCATGGACACAAGTCTTTTTATTAAAGACCAATAAAGTGCTTCCCTAGTGACCATCCTCTATCATCCCCATTTCCTCCTACCTTCAACCTTTCCCAGCATCAGGGTCTTTCTCAATGAGTCAGTTCTTTGCATCAGGTGGCCAAAGTATTGGTTTCAGCATCAGTGCTTCCAATGAATATTCAGGACTGATTTCCTTGAGGATTGACTGGTGGGATCTCCTTGCAGTCCCAGGGACTCTCAAGAGTCTTTTCCAACACACAGGTCTAAAGCATCATTCTTTGGTGCTCAACGTCATAATCCAACTCTCACATCCATACATGACTACTGGAAAGACCATGGCTCTGACTAGATGGACCTTTCTAGGTGAAGTAATGTCTCTGCTTTTAAATATGCTGTCTAGGTTGGTCATAGCTTTTCTTCCAAGGAGCAGGATGAGACAGTTGGATGGAATCACGGACTTGATGGATACGAACCAGAGCAAGTTCTGGGAGTTGGTGGTGGACAGAAAAGCCTGGCGTGCTGAAGCCCACTGGGTTGCCAAAAGTTGGACATGACTCAGTAACCAAACGACAACAATCACTTGTAACAAGTATTACTGAAGCTTTGAAGTCTCTTAAGCAACAAGATCATTGCACACACACACACACACACACACACACACACACACACGCACACACACACACACACACACACACACACACACGTATATTATGTATGTGTGTTTAGGTAAAATGAGTAGTATTCCTATACAAACACACATTCTCTCTCTCATACACACACATGACAACCTATTAAACCAATCATCTGTTGATGGGCATTTGGGTTATTTTTCCAGGACTGAGTTACTATAAATAGTCCGGGCTCACTCTTATTCAATAATATAGCATTTACACAACCTTTTAACTTATCAACAGTTAAACTGCAAGTTCCCTGAAAGCAGAGTCTAGGTTTTGGGTTGGTTTTTTTTTTTATTTCCTGTCACATCCCATGTCTCTGGAGTAGGGCAGGTACTCAATAAATATTTATTAATTGGAAGAATGATGCTAAAGTCAGGTCAGTACAGGACCATGCCTATTATAAAATTCAAGCTGTGTGTTTGTTTCCATACAAGATGACAATTTTATTCTGAATCCTGCTCAGTGAAATTAAGTGGCTAAAGAAGTTTTCTCATTTAAAACAGACATTAGAGGAAGCCTATAGAAATGGCAGAATAAGATACTCTGTAAAACACTCTGTTATCTGTAAGATAACAGTAATACACTATGTAATGGTTACAGGGTGTCAGTTGCACATTGTGAATGAATGTGTTTTACAAGCTATGGAATTTCTTCAAAAATACTATATTTATCATTTCCGACATCATCAGCTCACAGCCTGTACCTCAAGGTAAAATTTTCTATGTCAGTTCAGTTCAGTTCAGTCGCTCAGTCATGTCTGACTCTTTGCGACCCCATGAATCACAGCATGCCAGGCCTCCCTGTCCATCACAAACTCCCAGAGTTTACTCAAACACATGTCCATCGAGTCGGTGATGCCATCCAGTCATCTCATCCTCTGTCGTTCCCTTCTCCTCCTGCCCCCAATCCTTCCCAGCATCAGGGTCTTTTCCAATGAGTCAACTCTTCACATAAGGTGGTCAAAGTATTGAAGTTTCAGTTTTAGCATCACTCCTTCCAATGAACACCCAGGACTTATCTCCTTTAGGATGGACTGGTTGAATCTCCTTGCAGTCCAAGGGACTCTCAAGAATCTTCTCCAACACCACAGTTCAAAAGCATCAATTCTTCAGTGCTCAGCTTTCTTCACAGCCCAGCTCTCACATCTATACATGACCACTGGAAAAACCATAGCCTTGACTAGACGGATTTTTGTTGGCAAAGTAATGTCTCTGCTTTTTAATATGTTATCTAGGTTGGTCATAACTTTCCTTCCAAGGAGTAAGTGCCTTTTAATTTCATGGCTGCAATCACAATCTTCAGTAATTTCAGAGCCCCCCAAAATAAAGTCTGACACTGTTTCCACTGTTTCCCCATCTATTTCCCATGAAGTGATGGAACCAGATGCCATAATCTTAGTTTTCTGAATGTTGAGCTTTAAGCCAATTTTTTTCACTCTCCTCTTTCACTTTTATCGAGGTTTTTTAGTTCCTCTTCAGTTTCTGCCATAAGGGTGATGTCATCTGCATATCTGAGATTATTAATATTTCTCCCAGCAATCGTGATTCCAGCTTTTGCTTCATCTAGCCCAGCATTTCTCATGATGTACTCTGCATATAAGTTAAATAAGCAAGGTGACAATATACAGCTTTGACATACTCCTTTTCCTATTTGGAACCAGTCTATTGTTCCATGTCCAGTTCTAACTGTTGCTTTCTGACCTGCATATAGGTTTCTCAAGAGGCAGGTCATACAGATGTGACTAAAAACACCAAAGGCTCATTCTGGTCTCTCAAAGAATATAAAGTATTTTACATTAAATTCCATTCTGCTCAATAAAGCAAATCATATACTCTTATTCAAGTTATTTGCCTACATCCTTACCCCATTAATATAGTCTCTGATTCCTTATATTCAGTTTTTGTATTAAAAATATAAAAATCTCCCCACCTTCCTTCTAATTGTTAGCTCAGATGGTAAAGTGTCTGCCTGCAATGCAGGAGACCTGGGTTCGACCCCAGGGTGAGGAAGATCCCTTGGAAAAGAAATAACAACCCATTCCAGCATTCTTGCCTGCAAAATCCCATGGTCATAGGATCCAAATAGGTTACAGTCCATGGGGTCACAAAGAATCGGACAAGACTAAGTGACTTCACTTTTACTTTCTTTCATTTTTCCTTTTCACTAGTGACCACTGCTCCTATTAATCTTCCTCCACCCACACCTAAACCTCTTATTTGGAAAACTGATCAACCTCTGTAGATAGAACAATGACCTCTAAAACAAGAAAAATTGAAGGCTTTACAGAAATTAATTAATGAACAGCTTAGCAAGGAACATATTATTGAGTCCTTTATCCCTTGGAATTCTTCACCATTTGTTATACAAAAGAAAGCTGGTAAACAAAAAATGCTTACTGATTTGAGAGCTATTAATGCTATTAATGTTCCAATGGGTGCTTTACAACCTGATCTACATAATCCTAGTATGATTCCAAGAAATTGACATTTGCTTGTTATTGATCCCAAAGATATATATATATTACTATTCCTTTATACTCTTATGATAAATCTATATTTGCCTTTTCAATTCTTTCCATTAACTTAAACGAGCCACATAAAATATTTCAATGGGCTGTGTTACCTCAAGGTATGCTTAACAGTCCCACTATTTGTCAAAATTTTGTAGCCAAGTCTTTACACCCAGTATGACATCAATGCCCTCATGCATATATCATTAATGATATACTATGACTACAAAAAGGAGAAATGACATTTTTGACACTGAAAGGCCATGATATTATTTAGACTCTGGATAAAATTGATTAAAATAAAATCTTTTTTGAAATTGCAAAACCGGTTCTTCTTACACGTGCAGTTAGGAAAAAGTTGACTTGTTAAAATACTTTTTTTGAAACTCCAATTCTTCCTGGGAAACAAAAACAGGCCTAGGAAGAAAACCTGAATTTAATTCTTATCACATGCTTGGGATACACAGTCCACTCTATTTGGGACTCCAGCCATACACAAGCTGGTAGAACTCAAACAAGAAAAAAAAAAAAAAAATGGGGGGCGGGGGAGATATTTTAAATTTCAAATGGAAAACTATGCCTGTTTGTCTATCTAAATTTATCTTTGTCTCAGTGTGTCTTTGTGTTTTGGATAATATGAAGTTAACTTATAAATGAGGTCTATGTAAAGTCAGGTTCATGTGAACTGAAAAATATTTAATATTAAATATAATGTTTGCTTGCTAATCTCATTAAGTCATGTCTTAAGCCATCAACATTGTGTTATACTTTTATTGTGCCTAGGTTTAAGGTAAACTAAATTTGTCAACAAAAAGTAACTTTATATATGAAATATAAATAAGATGAATAAATATATAAATATATTTATAAATATATAAATAAAATGAAAACTTAGATAAACTCTATTAAAATAATTATATTTTAGAAATGTTTATCTAAATAAGATTAATAAATATATAAATATATTTATACATATATAAATAAGATGAAAAATTTTTATATAAACTCTATTAAAAATAATTGTATTTTAGAAATGTCTATCTAAAATAATCTCTTAGGATTGGGTTAACTTAAATTTCTAGAGTTGTACTAAACTAAATAATAAAAATTTATTAAATAGGTCATTTCAAATAAAGTAAGATTTTAAAACATTAATTACTGAATACTAACTTCCTCTTAAGAAAGATTTTCTTATAGAAAAATTAAAGATATTTTAGACTATTAATAAATATATTATATAATATATGTATATAAATATATATTGTGATATATAATATAATATAGTATAATAAATATATTCACCAATCTATAAAATGCTAATATACAAGACAGTTCATGGTTGCTAAAAAAAAGTAAGATGTATGTTTTTAATAAAAAGGTATAAAGAATAGCAAATAGAGTGATGAATACAAAAATGTAAAAAAGGTTTATGGCAAATGGAAGAGAGTTTTATGGCAAATGAATGAAACTCACTGTCCTAAACTTTCTTCCTCTTCCTTCTTACATGTCTCAATTGATACAAATTTTCTTTTATATGGGCCACATGTCTCCAAGTTGAAGCTACAAGACCTGGTATAACCATCTTGTTACCTTACTTTGCAGTAATGAGAACACCTAATTATATAAAATCAGACAATGGCCCTGCCTATATATCTAGACAGTCAAACAATTTTTACATTTTTTTCTCTATTAAACAGATTATAAACATTTCTTAATCCACAAACACAAGACATAGTTAAACAAACACATCGCACACTGAAACTACAAATTAAAAAAATAAAATAAAATTAAAAAGGGGGAATACACAGGAACACTTTTAGCTTCCTTATCCAGGGCAGACTTTACTAGATTCCAATGCAATATATTTTTTAAGCCTATAACTATTGTTAATATAGCTTTATTTGTTTTAAGTTTTTTAAACTTACCACAAGGAGATATTTTGAAAAAGCAGAAAAACATTTTGAGGCATTGAAGGACACCTCCCTTCTCTGCCCATTTGGTATTAAGACAGGTTAACTTATCAATGGAAGTCTAGGAAACTAATCTTACAGGGAAAGGGGTATGCTTGTATTTCTCCAGATGGGTACAATGAACTCACATGACTTCTTCTTTGGAAGCTTCAACTTAAAGGGGCCTCCAGCATTCAAACTAAAGATGAAACAACAAAAACCCCAGGAGGAAGAAATTTCAGTACAAGCCATGGTGGCTTTAAAAATTTTCAAAAAACGCCACACTAGATGTCATCGACCTTATGATATCCCTACTTGGAGACAAATACAAACCCTTACTAATCAAGGTGAAAATCTGATTTCTCAAAAGGTAATGCCTGGGAATCCTGAAAATATTTTTTTTTGTCACTATGCTTGCTTTACTTCCTTTTGCTTCCCCCGCTCAGGCTGACTTGACTGATCACACTTATTGGGCTTATATACCTAACCCCCCTTTTTATTGTAGCTTGTAGAATGGACAGATATAGGACCAATTGTATCCACTAATGACTAAACACATATGCCCCCTCCTTGGAGCTTGGAGGGGTCTTCTCATCCTGAGGAAGAAGGAAGACTAATTAACATTTCTCTAGGCTATGATATCCTTCCTTTATGCATGGGCCCAACAAACTTATATATTAATGATAGTCGACAAGCATGGGCTTTCATCCTGCCTCCAAAAAGGAACTTCCACACACTGCTTGGGCTGTTTACTGCCCTGTCCTTTTATGAAAACTATGTCAATACTACCAAAACTCTAGGAAAAGCATAAAAGTTAGAATGTAAAGGGTTTACTCATAAAGACTTTAAATATACCACTGTTTATTGAGATAGATGCCAAGCTAAATCAGAGAAATTAATGTTTGTGGCCAATTACACCATTGTTGATTTGGGACCCCATGGTATATGGTTATCTTACTGCTCAAATGATATTATTGTTATAAGGTTACTAACACTACAATGGAGCATTTGACTACTACTACAAAGGACTTCTTGGGTGGCTTGACGGTGGAATTGCTCCCCACCCCCTTCTCCGTCCTGGAATTGTCCTTGATAAACAGATTGGTCCTGAACAATGAGCCTTCTGGAAACTTGGTGCGAGCACTGAAGAACTTGGGACTTGGACTAGACATTTCACAAAGACCAATCATCGGCATAGTAAACTATTTCTATCATTATAATGAAGCATATTTCATACAAGCTTGTGTTCCCCTTCCTTTTGTTGTAACTATAGGGAGTTTACAATTCAATAAGACATTATATTCTGTAACTTGTATAAATTGCAAATTATATACTTGACTTAACTCTTCTGTTTCCTTAAGAAATGAATCCCTTTTAATTTTTTGATCTCGATGTAGTCTGTGGTTACCAATAAATCACCAGCAGCCCTGGGAAAATGGCCTCATGGCTGAACTTGCTTCCTGGTTACTTACTAAACTGCTCTGGCAATCTAAATGATTCATTGGATGGCTGATTCTTGGCATTTTGGAGTTAATAGCAATTTATACCACTGCTGCCATTGCTGGCATTGCTTTACAAACCTCAATTTAAATACATATTTTTATTCAAAATTGGACTAAAGGTATTCAGGCTATATGGGCCACTCAGGCTTGGATAGATGACTATATTCAAGATTAAATACAGGAACTATAAAGAGTCGCCAAATGAGTTGGAGATCAATTAATAGATCTACAAAAACAGGTGATACTAAAATGTGGTTGGAATTCTACTCATGTTTCTGTTACTCCTGTTCAAATCAATCATAGTGACTACAACGGGGAACAAATCAAATTTCATTTACAAAACATAAATGATAACCCTCTCTGAAAGTACAATTATTAAAAAAAAATCTTTGGAATCTTTTATAAAAATCTTCCCTCTTCCACTAATTTGGAAACTTAACTGAACAACTAGCTGATCATTTATCTAGGCTAGACCCACACGGATGTTTTCAGAGCATTACTCACAGCATTGGGTTTGGAACTGTAACCTTGATGATTGTCTTGACAATGATATTTGTTGTTTACCATTGACTTTATGCAAAAATTGTTAAAACTAAAGAAACTAAATTGATTGGAACCCTTTACAAATATAATAAATAAATAAGGGGGAATTGTCAGGGAATGTTTAACTGGAGGATTCCTACATGTTGTTTCTCATAAATCCTCTTTTCCTTATTAGTTTCTGGCAACAGAAATAAGCAGAATGGCACACCATTCCCAGGACTGAGGTCATAGGATGAGACATGCATGAATCTCCTTCAGTAAACGTTCTCCTTACAACTCAACTGCTTAGTCTAGATCATTTTTCTTGAGATATAGATTGTCTCCTGACCTTATGACCATTGTTAATCCCTGGTTCCCTTGCTAACGGTTGCTGTACGTTTGGTTTTCTGATCTTTATCATTGTCGAAAATAATTCCTGTACAACAGTCTATATATATTCACAAAAATCATTAAATCACCCTTGCTCCACCAGAGACTTGGATCCTGGTGTCTTTCTCTCTCTCTCTCTCTTTCTCCTCCCTATGGCTAATTCTCTGGAGTGTGGAAACCCGACGAGCTCACTCTCCTGCCTAGCTTTCAAGACCTCCTCGAGAGGGCACCTGTGGCTTTGTGAATGGTTCAAGACCTGTTCTAGGGTTTTATTTGTTCCCTGTGAAAACCGGAGAATATTAGCTTCATTCTCACTTTCACTTTCTTATCATTGACCCTAAACCATCAGGTTCTGGTCCTTTAAAGGACCACAACAGAGGGCCAGTGATAACTCAGGACCGTGGCTCCTGAAATGTGCAATAAGAATAAACACAAAAACATGCTCACCATTTTTAGATGTTATTTTTATCACAGTACAGATGATAAATGACAGAGATCCCTCTTAGATATGTATTAGATGTGAAGGAGGGGTTAACAGAAGCAAACAGGAACTGAGTAGTTTGGTCTGTAGTTAATCCTTTGAGGTGATTGTACTGACTGTTATGATATATGTCTCTTTTGTTGCTTAATAAACAAAGTTGATTCCATTCACACTTAATCTTGTCTCCTACCTTGCAACAGGTGGCCCATCAGCCTGATGTCGACTTTGTAACTGCTGCCTGTCAGGATCTTTGAGCACCTTCTGTTATGATTAGAGCAATTGCTTGGGAGAAATTTAGGAAAACTTACTGGGTTAACACAATCTCTTTAAACTTCCTTGTAATCTGAGATGGATTCTAGGTACTCACACGATGCTTTTCTTTTGTGCTGTGTTGACATGTTTGACCACTGAGGCTTCTAACATTGGCCACATTGTGAGTACTGAGTTGCTTGCAGTTGAGAATTATTTTCTAAATGTCTTGCTTTGAGCCTTAGGTACAAGAGGTCTTTTTCTAAGACCTACTGAGTTCTTACCCTGTAGACAAAGAGGTAAGATTCAGAGGTTAAAGATTGGGAGAGAGACCGAGACTCACTATGGAGGGGTGAATGAACATTGGTCTTCCTTTCGCTCCGTGATCTAGTTCTTTGTAGACATACTTGATCCTCAACCCCAGACTTATTATAAAAAAAAAAAAAAGAGTATGAACACATGCTTTGCATACTTTCCTTGAGAACTTGGTATGGTGCTAGAGTAGTAAAAAACAAAACAAACCAAAAATTGGGGGAATTTTCTCTCTTTTGAATGTAAAGATACATCCATGACATGACTCTTTGGGATTTGAACACAAACAGTCTGAAAACAGAGCCTGCCTCTATAGCTGTGATGAGTCAGGAAGTAAATATCTAGCCTGAAGAGTCAGAATCCTTTCACACAGGCAAAGATGGCTGATTTAGATAACATGGAGACAGGAGATTATTAGCCACTACACCTCAGAACTCCTGAACTCTTCTCTTAGTTCTCTGAATGAGACTTGTGATGGAAAGCATTAGAACGTGATGCTGAAGCCCGCAAATGCTACAGATAGATAACTGGATTAGAATCTCCGCTTTATCATTTTTTTGCCTTTGACGATGGGTAAATTAACTTAACCCTATGTTCTTCAATTTCTTCACCTCTAAAATAGGAATAACTGCATAGAAGTTTAAAGTGAAAAGTGAAGTCCCTCAATCATGTCCAATTCTTTGTGGCCCCATGGATTGTAACCTACCAGGTTCCTCCATCCATGGGATTTTCCAGGCAAAAGTACTGGAATGGGTTGTCATTTCCTTCTCCAGAGGATCTTCCCGACCCAGGGATAGAAGATTAAGAATACAAAAATAGACTTCAAACTGAGACTGGCATATGGTAAAGTGTCACATATGAAGTTTTTTGTTTTTTTTTTCTTTTTTTTTTCCTCCTCCTAAAGCAGGAGTAAAATTTACTCTCTATAAAGCAGGATATATTGATGTACTATGCTAGAAAAAATCACTAGACTGTTTTTAGATTCTTATATGAAAATGATACACAAGTATAATTGTTATCAATCATAACACCAGCAAAGAGAAACTATTAATATTTTCTTACTTTTCTTCTTACAATGAATTTCAGTTTTTTGGGAAATTTAAAATTTATGTAGCTTCTCTTAAGAAAAATTTTATCTAGTAATTATTTTTTTATCCCTACTCTATGACCCCATTAATTTTAGAGTAAACATTATTATTTTATTCCTTTTCCTATGTCCCAGGCCATGTGCAAAGGCTGCATATGGCTGGTTAATTGTCTTGCAATCACATAGAAGGCATTTCAAAACAGTAGCTTGCAAGTAACTTTTCTGGTCAAACCTAGACAATTTTCATTTGTGTATTTTAAGTTGGTCTTTTAGTTCAATTATTTCATCTAATTTCATAGTTATGTGGTGGGTTTAGTTTACCTAAATTTAAAAATTAGGAATGATTATTGTAGATATAGTGCTTTTATACATGTTTTTCTGGAAACCAGGAGAGAGAGCTATTATGCCAAATAGAGGATTATTCCATGGAAAAAATCTAAGTCTTTGAGCTATTGGTTTTTAAAGGAAAGACTCTAAAATTATTATGAAATCAGATAAGTTAGGACTATAATTCCAAGCCATGTTCTGATTTGTTTCATGCTGTTTGATATTGCTACATAAATGATGCCACCATGGCAAAGCATTTAAATGCAAATTTATAAGTCTAAGCGCTCTCCTTTGATGAAGACATTTTGTTAATTAACCTGCCTGACTTGAGACTCTACTACAAAGCCACAGTCATCAAGACAGTATGGTACAGGCACAAAGACAGAAATATATTTCAATGGAACAAAATAGAAAGCCGAGAGATAAATCCACTTACCTATGGACACCTTATCTTGGACAAAGAAGGCAAGGATATACAAAGGAGAAAAGACAACCTCTTTAACAAGTGGTGCTGGGAAAACTGGTCAATCACTTGTAAAAGAATGAAAATAGGGCACTTTCTAACACAATACACAAAAATAAACTCAAAATGGATTAAAGATCTAAATTTAAGACCAGAAACTATAAAACTCCTAGAGGAGAACATAGGCAAAACACTCTTCAACATCAATCACAGCAGGATCCTCTATGGCCCACCTCCGAAAATATAAAGGCAAAAATAAACAAATGGGACCTAATTAAACTGAAAGCTTTTACACAACAAAAGAAACTATAATCAAGGTGAAATGGGAGAAAATAATAGCAAATGAAGCAAGAGACAAAGGGTTAATCTCAAAAATATACAAGCAACTCCTGAAGCTCAAGTTCAGAAAAATAAATGACCCAATCAAAAAATGGCCAAAGAAATAAACACACATTTCTCCCCAAAATAAATACACATGGCTAACAAACACATGAAAAGATGCTCAACATCACTCATTATCAGAGAAATGCAAATCAAAACCACAGTGAGGTACGATTACACGCCAGTCACAATAGCTACTATCCAAAATTCTACTATCCAATAAATGCTGGGGAGGGTGTGGAGAAAAGGGAACCCTCTTACACTGTTGTTGGGAATGCAAACTAGTACAGCCACTATGGAGAACAGTGTGGAGATTCCTTTAAAAAACTGGAAGAAAAAAAAAAAAACAAAACCTGCCATGTCACCCAGCAATCCCACTTCTGGGCATACACACCAAGGAAACCAGATCTGAAAGAGACACATGCACCCTAATGTTCATTGCAGCACTGTCTATAATAGCCAGGACATGGAAGCAACCTAGATAACTCATCAGCAGACGAATGGATAAGGAAGTTATGGTACATATACACCATGGAATATTACTCAGCCATTAAAAATTCATTTGAATCAGTTCTAATGAAATGAATGAAACTGGAGCCCATTATACAGAGTGAAGTAAGCCAGAAAGATAAAAACCAATACAGTATACTAATGCATATATATGGAATTTTAAAAGGTGGTAATGATAACCCTATATGCAACAGGAAGAGACACAGATACACAGAACTGACTTTGGGACTCTATGGGAGAAGGCAAGGGTGGGATGTTCTGAGAGAATAGCATTGAAACAAGTATAATATCAAGGGTGAAACAGATCACCAGCCCAGGTTGGATGCATGGGACAAGTGCTCAGGGCTGGTGCACTGGGAAGACCCAGAGGGGTGGGATGGGGAGGGAGCTGGAAGAGGGTATCAGGAAGGGGAACACATGTAAATCCATGGCTGATTCATGTCAATGTATGACAAAAACCACTACAATATTGTCAAGTAATTAGCCTCCAACTAATAAAAATAAATGGAAAAGAGAGAGAGAGAGAGAGAGAGAGAGAGAGAAAAGAATTAATGCTCCAAAATTTATAAATTTGATGAAAACTAAAGCCAGAGATCCATGATCTGGAAATTTCTGATTGATAGAAGATAATGAGGTGGCCAAAGTACTGGAGTTTCATATTCAGCATCAGTCCTGCCAATGAACACCCAGGACTGATCTCCTTTAGGATGGACTGGTTGGATCTCCTTGCAGTCCAAGGGAAAATTGATGTTTTTGAACTGTGGTGTTGGAGAAGATCCTTGAGAGCCCCTTGGACTGCAAGGAGATCTAACCAGTCCATCCTGAAGGAGATCAGTCCTGAATGTTCATTGGAAGGACTGATGCTGAAGCTGAAACTCCAATACTTTGGTCACCTCATGTGAAGAGTTGACTCATTGGAAAAAACCCTGATGCTTGGAGGAATTGGGGGCAGGAGGAGAAGGGTACCACAGAGGATGAGATGGCTGGATGGCATCACCAACTCGATGGGCATGAGTTTGAGTAAACTCCAGGAGTTTGTGATGGACAGGGAGGCCTGGCATGCTGTGATTCATGGGGTCGCAAAGAGTCGGACACGACTGAGTGACTGAATTGAACTGAGGAAGAAAAAGGAGAATCAAAAGGGGAGAGAGCAATCAAGCCCGTAATCAAATCCCTAAGTGAAAATGGATACTTAAATGTATGAAATGGATAAAAAATGCCAAAAAGAACAGATTAAAAACCTAGAGTAGAGATTAGGCTCAAAATGCAACATTAAAAATACAAAGAAGATCAATCACACAAATTATAACATATATATATATATATGTGTGTGTGTGTGTGTGTGTGTGTATACCCAATATATGCATTAATTTACTTTAAAAATAGGGTCTTTTTTTGCAATGTAGTAGTTATAGAAGTGAAAATTAAAGGTGTAATAAAGAACTTAAAATTTAAAAAAAATTAAGAAGTGATAATAATAAAAATATATCTAGGAATTTATCTGGAGCTGTTGTGGGCAGTGTGGAGTCAGTTCAGTTTCAGATGATTCCTTGTTCCAGGTTATACTTGTTCTCAAAGCCTATAGGACCCCTCCAATTCTTAGTCAATGTTAACTACAGGCTTTTAATCTTTGGCAATTGTCACTTCCAGAGTGGTTCCCTCTTCTTTGTTTATTTTGGCTTCCTCTGTTTCCAAGTCTCTTTAGTGTCTAATTTCCTCCCTGATACAAGGGGCAAAGGTGGTCACTTATTTAAGCTCACTTGTTCAGTTTTGGGGAGGGAGGGACACTGCCAACAAACATCACTGACATGTGTGGGTAGTGTTTGCACTGTATAGAATACACTGGATTTGCCCCAGCTCATGGTTATGCTTTCCAGGCCTACACTGCTCAGTCTCCAGGGTGCACTTCAGGGGTACCGTCCAAAGCTGGCCCTGCATTTTGTGCATTTCCCACGACTAATCCACTCAGGTTCAGGTTCTCAGGTATTCCGCAAGGGCACTGACTCACTTGATCGCTTGTGTGTGTGTGCATTTTCCCTTCCCAGATCTGAGCAACCTTGATAATCAGGTGCTTGGCAAGTGCACTTTCCCAGGTGGGTTGTAAATCTTAATCACCTCCATGGTCTCAGTCACTCAGTTGTCTGGAAGTGCTGTGAAACCACCATCTCAGGTGTGCCCTGTGTCTCTTCAGGGAGCTGATCTCAGGCTGTGACCCTCCTGGCAATTGTCAGCCATCTAGGATCCCAGGAAGATGTGGTTAGCAACTGGGAGCCTGCTCATAGTTTGGTGGAGGATGCCAGTCTCTTCAGCAGAGATTGCCCCTTGCCTTCTGGCTCTTGATCTTGCAAGCCTGCCTCCCTGCCACTGGCACAGGTAAGGGGTCTGTATGCATATAGCTAGCTTTTGTTTGGTATCCCTCAACCCTTTTTTCTGAGTGGGCCAGGCTGCGAGTTAGAACCTTTCATGGAAAGTTCTCTCTATCTCCTCCCCCCACTTTTTTTTTTTTCTTTCTGGCAATCCATGGTTTGGGTTGCTATCTCACCTTAGCTCCCTCAGAGTGCCCTCAGGGCATTCAGGCCCGGTGCTTACCCTAAGCACTGATGATGCAGACCATGCCTCACCACTTGTTGGTGGTTGATGTGAGTGTCTGGGCTTCTTCTCTGCTGGCAGTTTCAGTTAGGCACATATTCTGTGTTTTTTGTTGTTGTTTTGGTTTTTTTTTTGTTTGTTTGTTTGTTTTGTTTTGTTTTTTCTCTCTTTCCCATTTATTTTGCCCTCTGAGCTTCCAAATCTCCCCTCAGACCAACCTGTGAGAGGGTTCCCTATTGTTTCAAAACTTCTCCTTAATGACTCCCTCCTCAGGATAGGTCTTCATACCTGTTTTCTCTCTCCTTTTGTCTTTTATATTTTGTCCTATCTCCTTTCGAAGAGAATGGGCTGCCTTTCCGGGTCCCAGTGTCTTGTGCCAGCTTTCACAAGTTATTTTGTGGAAGTTTCTCAGCATTTAAATGATCTTATGATGAATTGTGGGAGAAAAAGGGGTCTCCCCATCCTATTTCTCAGTCATCTTGGGGCCGCCTTCCTCTCTAAACTTTCCTGTGGAAAAGACCCAGTCCGTGGGTCTCTGACACACCTGTAGCATAGAAGCACTGAACAGAGAATTGCAACTGTCATCCAGAGGACCCAAGACACGGTGGCTACTAATCAACTTTCCCCACAGTGTTTCTTCATAAATGTGGACTCCCTCAAGGAAAATGAGCATCATGACTTCCCTTGAATTTGATCTGGGGTGTGATTGAAATGTGTCTCTTGAAATTGCCTTCTTGAACTTGTGCTGTGTATTGAATTCTTTTTTAATGACCATGTCTAAGACATTTCTTATGGGTGGTACTAGTCTTTTAAAATTGTGGAGTAGAAGGACATATGCTCATCCTGTCCTTTGAGAACTCCAAAACTTCAACTCGCTGTTGAACAACCATCAGCAGGAGGTTGTTGAATCCCACCAAAAAAAGGATACACATAAAAGGGTAAAGGAGATGCCCTAGCAAAACTGAAGGAGGGGCAAAATCACATTTAGAAACAAACTCCATATTCTCCAGACATACTTGGAGGATTCAAACAAAAACCTTATGCACATCATGACCCAGAGATCCTCATGGAGACTGAGCCAGAGCTGCCTTTGAGTATCTCTTGCAGAAGCATGGGTCACCAGTGGCCTGCCATGGGGGCAGGGGTTCTGAGTGCAACAGACCAGGGTCATGCAGTGTTACTGACCATAGAATGATCGAGCAGATGAACCACAAACTGCAGAACAATTGTACCAAAGAAATTCTAACACTGTTAAGAAATTTCTAGGACCCAAACATTTCCCAAACTGGGGATCTGTAAAAGGACTGAGGACCCCTTTGATTTTGGAGGCCAATGGGAGTTGACTACAGAACTTACACAGGACCAGGGAAATAGACTCTTGGAGGGTAGAAACAAAAACTGGTACACCAGGAGCCAGGAGAATTGAACAGTGTCCCCATATGAGATGGAGCCAGATTTCCCTGTGAGCGTCCAGGAGGCTCCAGAAAAGGCTTGGTCAACAGTGGCCTGCTGCAGAGTCAGGTGTACTGAATACAAGAGTATGTACACAAGTCCTTTTGAAGAAGATTGCCATCATCTTCAACATGCCTGCCACAGTTTGGGATCAGGCTCAACTGGAATCCCATCACCTCCACTTTGTTCATAGTGAAGCTTTCTAAGGCCCACTTGACAGTACATTCCAGGATGTCTGGTTTTAGGTGAATGATCATACCATTGTCATTATCGAGGTCATGATTTATTTTATTTTATTTTTTATTTATTTGTATAGTTCTTCTGTGTATTGCCATCATCTGCTCTGTTAAGTCCATACCATTTAGGTCCTTTATTGTGCCCATTTTTGCATGAAGTGTTCCCTTGGTATCTCTAATTTTCTTGAAGTGGTCTCTAGTCTTTCCTATTCTATTGCTGTCCTCTATTTCTTTGCATTGATCACTGAGGAAGGCTTTCTTATCTCTCCTTGCTATTCTGTGGAATGCATTCAAATGGGTGTATCTTCCATTTTCTCCCTTGCTTTTCACTTCTTTTCACAGATATTTTAAGTCCTCCTCAGGTAGCTATTTTGCTTTTTTGCCTTTCTTTTTCTTGTGGATGGTCTTGATCCCTGCCTCCTGTCCATTGTCACAAACTTCCATCCATAGGTCTTCAGGCACTCTGTTTATCAGATCTAATCCCTTGAATCTACTTGTAACTTTCACTATATAATTGTAAGGAATTTGATTTAGGCCATACCTGAATGGTCCAGTGGTTTTCCCTATTTTCTTCAATTCAAGTCTGAATTAGGCAATAAGGAGTTCTTGATCTGAGCCACAGGCAGCTCCTGGTCTTGTTTTGGCTGACTCTATATAGCTTCTTCATCATTGACTGTAATGAATATAATCAATCTGATTTCTGTATTCACCATCTGGTGATGTCCATATGTAGAATCTTTTCTTGTGTGGTTGGAAGATGGTGTGGAAGAAATCTGACACTTCCTCCAGATGGTTCCTGCATTTCCTATTCAGAAACTGGGAAACAAAACCAAAGCAAGGTGCCAAGTGAGGAATAAAGCAATGAAAACAAAAGTAACAAATATCCCAAGCCGGCCTGAAGCCAGTTCCAGCGCGGCCTGCGTGGTAACGGTGAGACAGCGAGTGGTGGATGTGGAAATTCAACAAGACCCCACAGTCAGCACTCAGGTGCACTGGCAGCCCAGGGAGGGCGCCCTTACAGTCATAGGCTATCCCAGGAGCAGGGGCGGGAGGGAAGGACCCAGACAATCGAAAACTCTCTGAGCAGCAGGAGGCCGGGGATGGCCAGATTGAAAGAAGGATGACTCTGACAGGCAGACGTCATTCACCCTGCCTGGAGCAGAATCACCAATGACTCTGGCACTGAAACCACAGCTGCTTGAAGGGAGACTTGCTTCACTCATGGCCACACCGAGTCCCCAAGCCTCCAGTTTCAGCACGTCACCTGCTACATGCATGACCCAAACCCAGCCTCCGCAGCCAGCTTGCCTGAACCTGAGGATCCCCTTCTGGGAAAGGACCATGCCCCAGCCTCTACACGGCTGTTCCCTCGGGGCCCCCCTGCAGACCACCTCATCATCTGTGTTTCTGTCAGCTACCTCTCATGGCACAAATTTCCTCCCTGGGGTAGTACTTCAGGGCATCATCCCACACGTCCTGGCCTTTGATCTGATGGCAATATGAGCAAGGTCAGCCCGGGGCTGACCAGGCCCCAACCCTCCCATGAGAAGGCAAGAGCTCCAACATCAATCGCCAACTCTGCATGCGCCCTAACCAAACCCACCTCAGCAATCCTGTTCGATTCTGGACAGTTGTGGCCTGACAGCCAATTGAGAAAGTTAAGGTTCCTGGGGTCCGGCCTGCGGCTGGGTGCTCCGCGTTCAAAGTCCCAGAACCAGTGGACTGGAGTAGACCGACGTACCCTATGCCCTGTAGAGAGACAGCGCAGACAAGGGCGCATGCCGCAGCTGAAGCATCCACCCCCACCCCGGCCTCCTTGGACACCCACACTCACCACCCAGGGGGCCATGTTTACAGTGATTTCAAGGTAATATTCCTTAACGATCACCGTGCTCCAGAAGTACGGGTTGTCCTGAAAGGAGAAGATCAGCTTTCAGCGGCACTGTGGATGGCTCCGCACCTAAATCTGCCTGCACAGGGAGGCGGCAAATGTTGCAAGCTTCTAGGCGCCTCAGCTTGTCTCCCAGGCAGGCATTAACAGCCTCCATGACGCCTCTCCGAATTCTCACAGAAGAGGCCCATGCATAACACATTCCCCAGATCCCTGTCATGTGCCAAGCCCACCCATCCTCAGCCTCCCTCACTGACTTTGAAGTCCATCATGTAGCTAAGAAAATCTTCATCCTGGGTGCTGATTATGACAGACACGTGAGGGCGGTTCACAATCTGCTTTAGGTCAAGGAGAAATTAAGGGCACAGGCCAGACCAAGTAGAGCCAGGAGCAACAGCCCTAGTCTGGCCTGGAGAATGACAGTAGAACAGGCATCCGCCAGGATGCTGGGCACTCCCACTTGCCCGGTCGCCACTGACGTCTTCAGGCCCTGCAATACCACCAGACACTCTCGTGGCTCCGGCTTCCTTAGGCTGTTCTGCAGCTCAGGTGACCTGCATCTCGAAACCAGGGGCTATTTCTGACCTCTAATACCCACCTACAGTCCCGCGTTTGCTGGGCAGTGGCATGTCGCTGGTAACATGCTTAGGACTTGCAGTCCTTGTGACCCCCGTATCTGAAAGACACTGGGGTGTGTCTGTGTTCCTATGTGTGTCTGAATGTGTGTGTATCTCTGTGTGTGTCTGTCTGTGTGTGTGCGAGACTCCCATGTCTCAGCTATTTCCGGGGATCATCCACAATTACCACAATAAATGTCTGCACTAGCTGCTCTAGTGTACTTTCTCTGGTCATTTCTGACCTAGAGGCCTTGGCTACTGGTCCTGCACAGACACAGGCCTGAAGGACAAACCCAGAGTCATGGCTGTGACACTTACAGGTGTGGCTCTGCCCAGACTCTACTCAACTGTGCCTTTGGAACATGCCTCTGGCCTGGACCACACTTCCCTCAGGGGCCTCCGGCACCCTTCCTGTGACGCCACCACGGTCCCCTTCACATCCTCCTGATTCTGCCCCACTGCTTGCTCCTCCTCCTCCATCTCCGCCACCTAAGAGGCGGACACTGAGGAGCAGCAAGTAGAATACATCTCTGGCCCAGAAGCCACGGATGCCCTGGATGATGGCGCTTCTCCGAGCTAAGTGACGCTTCCTGCTCAGATGGTTCATGCACGTGAACCGAACGGAGGCCCAGCAGTTAACCTCACCCCGGGAACTCAGTTCCACCTGCAGGCTGGCCAGTGCCTGTAGCTCATCTAGGGCCAGACACTCACTTGGGCTCCCGAGTCTTTGCAGGCCCTGCTCCTCTACTGTCTTCTCCACCAGCTCCTGGGAGAACCCCTCTTCCTGCTCCTCATCTGCCACAACCTTCACGTCCTCCATGACGTCTTCCGCCAGCAATAGCATTTCATGGGATCCCCACGTCGTCTCTGTCCACCAGGGCCCCATGATCCTGCAACACCTCCACCACGTAGAGGGTGACACTTTCGCCTTGTGTGCCACCTTGTGGCTGCATCGTCCCAGCCGTGCGCAATATCCGGACGGCAGGCCCCGTGGCCATTGCCCCGTGAGCACCCGGTCTCCCAGCTAAGAATATCCGGAGTCCAGGGATGCTCCAGTCTGCTTCTGGCAGCCTCTCATGATCCTCTTGGACCTGGCTGTGACCCCGAGCCGGGGCAGGTGCGAAGGTCCCAGAAATAATAGCACTGCAAGTGGTGCGCAAAGGCGGCCCGGGCTGCAGTAACCAGGTGGGGCTCGCTAGCTCTTTAGGGCAGGGTGAGAGAGGAATGGTCGGCAGATGGGGCCTGGCGTGTGGCAGGTGGCCCGAGGCTGACGAATGGGGTTCCGGAGAGGCCAGGAGAAGGTGCACGGAGATCATCCCAACACGAGAACTTCGTCTGCTCTGAGACACGCTCAGGCTGCTGGGCCAAATCTAGACCTAAGGCAGAGAGCGGAGTGGGCGGCACCCTGATGGACAGGCCCCTGGTCCAGATGGTCGCTTTCCCACTTCCTGGCCTCCGGCGCCCCCACGTGGCGCCACTCGGCTGCATGGAAGGCACGGCTATTGCATCTGCTTCTACCCCAGGCGATGGCATTCAATTGGCATCTGGAAATTCAAGCCATGTGTTCTCGCTCCACAATGTAAACCGCACACTCCTGTGTCCCACGGGACTCTCAATGCCTGGGTGCTTTCGCCGAGTATCCAAAGGATAGGCAGGAAGGTAAAGTGACTGGATACTTTCCTCCATGGGACAGGAACCTGTTGCTGTCCAGATCGTAGGGGAGTGTGTACAAAGCCCAAGATTTACTACACTTGACCTCCACTGTTCAGGGGCAGCAGAGCCATAGGGCAGAGATCTCTCTGTTTGTCTCTTTGTCTATGCTTCTCACATAGCACTGTTTCTGCCGATCCTGCTGTCGGTGAACCAGGGGCTGCTGTCTGTGTGTCTCTGGCTCTCTTAGTGGTGCTGTGGGCTTCTCCCATTCTCCGGACACCAGCACTCAGAAGAGATGCTTAAACATGGAGTGAAGGCAAGCTCATCTCCTCCTCAGTCAGTCGCACCCATGGCAGATCAAACTGTTCTGGACACAGGGGCAGAGAGTGCTTTGTCACATTGGAAAGCCCATGGCGGGTTGTCACTGCTGAACCGCAGAAGGGGCCCGGCACACTCCCTCCCTCGCAGGGCAGACATGAACGCTGTACGTAACTCTGCCGGCATGGCCCCACCTTGCACAGCGGGAGAAACGGATCACGGTCTCCTGACGTGACGGAATCCCTGAACGTTCCTGGAATGCTGGACAGTGAGAGGGTCAGGACACCACTACGTTGAGTTCCACGACACACCGGTGCCGGAGGCCTGAATGATGGCTGTTTACCATATCGAGCCCCTTTCAAAGACGTTCTGTTCTTCAGGTGAGAACACATCCAATCCTACCCAGTGGCCCAAACCTGTGTGGCCGCGAGAAGCAAGATGATCAACCTAAACCATCCTTCCTATAGTCCTCATACTCGATATGTGTGTTCTGCCAAGAGTACAAAGAGTGACGTTTCACACTGGAAGATTCTGCAGGTAGCACGTGCTTATGCTCCACTGCCACTGCACCTCTGAAACCTTAGAAAAGGCAAGGGGTGCTCATGTTCCTGGCCAGGACATGCAGAGTGCCCTGCACTTGAGAAGGATGCAAAGGCCTTTGTAGCTGGGTGTCCAAAGGGCTGTCTGCTCACCCACCGTGGTTTCTGTGCCTGGGACTGCAGCCCAATCTGTGTCTCGGCTCTTCGGCACTCACAGATCGCCCCCAGGTCATTTCCTCCTGCCTCGCTTTCTGCCATGGGTCCTGGCTGCAAGCATCTATTTCCATGTAGAAACTTCTAAATCAGTGAGATCACGGGGCATGATTCCCTAGCTTAACTGCTTCTGCTGGCAAGAGTCTATGTCCCTTTCATGAGAACCTTCATGTTTCCACTGTCCATTGTTCCATTCCCTAGGCTGGATTCCTCTGGGTGCTCACACTCACACGTTTACTGGCAGGCGTTTCTATGCATGCATGTGAACACACGTCCAATGTTCACAGTCACATCCCTGAGAGGAGACTTACACTTATGCAGAAGTACAGGCTTTCTTGCCAAGGAACATGAATTTTGGTAAGCACTCGGCGTTCTTTTTCCCAGTTATGTTCTCTCACTGCCTCGACAATCCTGTCAGCTTGGACTTCTAACTCTGTGACTTGCCCTTAAGGTTAACAAAATCTTGGCATTGTTCATGACACGGACCGACCTGCAGAGCGTCGGGCAGGCCTGGATGTGCTCGCCGTGGACAGCTGAGTGACCTGCGCCTGTGTTCCACATTCTCCCATAACCTTGGGCAGCTTCACAGTACCAGTCACGTTCGCATGATTCCATTACCTGTGCATTCCTTCAGAGAACCAGAAAACAAGGGCCTTTGGGCTCTAATGACCTGGGCCAGAAACACACACACACACAGACCCACCTTAACACAGGTGACACAAGCCCACATGTGTATGTACACACACATGCGTGGCACAGGGCACAAACGCAAAGAGGGACCACAGCTCTCTCAGTAGGTGAAGATGCCCGTGCCCAGCAATGTGGGAAATGGCATCAGTAGGCACCATGTCCTTGCCTTGGACCCCCTGTCCACCTCATCCCACAACTCTTCTCTATTTTCCCATGCTGGCCTGAAGCCAGTTCCAGCGCGGCCTGCGTGGTTGTGGGGAGACGGCGAGTGGTGGATGTGGAAATTCAACAAGACCCCACAGTCAGCACTCAGGTGCACTGGCAGCCCAGGGAGGGCGCCCTTACAGTCATAGGCTATCCCAGGAGCAGGGGCGGCAGGGAAGGACCCAGACAATCGAAAACTCTCTGAGCAGCAGGAGGCCGGGGATGGCCAGATTGAAAGAAGGATGACTCTGACAAGCAGACGTCATTCACCCTGCCTGGAGCAGAATCACCAATGACTCTGGCACTGAAACCACAGCTGCTTGAAGGGAGACTTGCTTCACTCATGGCCACACCGAGTCCCCAAGCCTCCAGTTTCAGCACGTCACCTGCTACATGCATGACCCAAACCCAGCCTCTGCAGCTAACTTGCCTGAACCTGAGGATCCCCTTCTGGGAAAGGACCATGCCTCAGCCTCTACACGGCTCTTCCCTCAGGGGCCCCCTGCAGACCACCTCACCACCTGTGTTTCTGTCAGCTACCTCTCATGGCACAAATTTCCTCCCTGGGGTAGTACTTCAGGGCATCATCCCACCCGTCCCGGCAAATGATCTGATGGCAATATGAGCAAGGTCAGCCCGGGGCAGACCATTCCCCTAACCCTGCCATGAGAAGGCAAGAGCTCCAACATCAATCGCCAACTCTGCATGCGCCCTAACCAAACCCACCTCAGCAATCCTGTTCGTTTCTGGGCAGTTGAGGCCTGACAGCCAATTGGGAAACTTAAGGCTCCCGGGGTCCGACCTGTGGCTGGGTGCTCTGCGTTCAAAGTCCCAGAACCAGTGGAGTGGAGTAGACCGACCCACCCTATGCTCTGTAGAGAGACAATGGACACAGGGGTGGATGCCACAGCTGAAACATCCGCCCACCCCCACCCCGGCCTCCTTGGACACCCACACTCACCACCCTGGGGGCCACGTTTACCAGTGATTTCAAGGTAATATTCCTTAACACCACCATGCTCCAGAAGTACGGGTTGTCCTGAAAGGAGAAGATCAGCTTGCAGCGGGACTGTGGATGGCTCCGCACCTAAACCTGCCAGCACACGGAGGAGGCAAAAGTTGCAAGCTTCTAGGCGCCTCAGTTTGTCTCCCAGGCAGGCATTCACAAACTCCATGATGCCTCTCCAAATTCTCACAGAAGAAGCCCATGCATAACACATTCCCCAGATCCCTGTCATGTGCCAAGCCCACCCATCCACAGCCTCCCTCACTGACTTTGAAGTCCATCATGTAGCTAAGAAAATCTTCATCCTGGGTGCTGATTATGATGGACACGAGACGGCGGTTCATAATCTGCTTTATGTCATGGAGAAATTAAGGGCACAGGCCGGGCCAAGAAGAGCCAGGAGCAACAGCCCTAGTCTGGCCTTGAGAAGGACAGTGGAAAAGGCATCTGCCAGGATGCTGGGTACGCCCACTTGCCCGGTCGCCACTGACGTTTTCAGGCCCTGCAATACCATCAGACACACTCGTGGCTCCGGGTTCCTTAGGCTGTTCTGCAGCTCACGTGATCTGCATCTCGCCACCAGGGGCTATTTCTGACCTCTACTGCCCGCCTACAGTCCCATGTTTGCTGGGTAGTGGCATGTCCCTGGTAACATGCTTAGGACTTGCAGTCCTTGTGACTACCGTATCTGAAGGACACTGGGGTGTGTGTGCGTTCCTATGTGTGTCTGAATGTGTGTGGCTGTCTGTGTGTGTGCGAGACTCCCATGTCTCAGCTATTTCCGGGGATCATCCACAATTACCACAATAAATGTCTGCACTAGCTGCTCTAGTGTACTTTCTCTGGTCATTTCTGACCTAGAGGCCTCGGCTACTGGTCCTCAACACACGCAGGCCTGAAGGACAAACCCAGAGTCATGGCTGTGACACTTACAGGTGTGGCTCTGCCCAGATTCTACTCGGCTGTGCCTTTGGAACATGCCTCTGGCCTGGACCACACTTCCCTCAGGGGCCTCCAGCGCCCTTCCTGTGACTCCACCACGGTCCCCTCCACGTCCTGCTGATTCTGCCCAACTGCTTGCTCCTCCTCCTCCACCTCTCCCTCCTAAGAGGCGGACACGAGGAGCAGCTAGAAGGATACCTCCTTGGCCCAGAAGCCACGGATGCCCTGGATGGTGGCGCTTCTCCGAGCTAAGTGATGCTTCCTGCTCAGATGGTTCATGCACATGATCCGAACAGAAGCCCGGTAGTTAACCTCATCCAGAACTCTGTTCCACCTGCAGGGTAGCCAGTGCCTGTAGCTCATCTAGCACTAGCCACTCACTTGGGCTTCCGAGTCTTTCCAGGCCCTGATCTTCCACTGTCTTCTCCGCCAGCTCATGGGAGGAGCCCTCTTCCTGCTCCTCATCTGCCACAACCTTCACGTCCTCCATGACGTCTTCCGACAGCAATGGCATTCCCATGCGATCCCCGCTTCGTCTCCGTCCACCAGGGCCCCATCGTCCTCCAACACTTCCACCACGTAGAGGGTGACACCTTCGCCTGGTGTGCCACCTGGTGGCTACAAGTTGCCAGCCGTGCACAATATCAGAAAGGCAGGCCCCGTGGCCACGGCCCCGTGAGCACCCGGTCTCCCAGCTAAGAAGGTCCGAAGTCCCGGGATTCTCCAGTCTGCTTCTGGTCACCTCTAACGCTCCCCTTGGACCTGGCTGTGATCCCGAGCTGGGGCAGGTGCAAAGGGCCGGGATAATAGCACAACAAGTGGTTCCCAAAGGCGGCGGCGGCTGCAGTAACCGGGTGGGGCTCGCCAGCTCCTTGGTGCGGGGTGAGAGTGGAATGGTCGGCAGACGGGGCCTGGCGTGTGGCAGGTGGCCCGAGGCTGACGAATGGGGTTCCGGAGAGGCCAGGAGAAGGTGCACGGAAATCAGTGAACACAAGAACTTCGTCTGCTCTGAGACACGCTCAGGCTGCTGGGCCAAATCTAGACCGAAGGCAGAGCAGGGAGTGAGCGGCACCCTGATGGACATGCCCTTAGACCAGAGGGCAGCTCCTCCACTTCCTGGACTCCAGCGCCCCCACGTGGCGCCACTCGGTTTCATGGAGGGCACGGCTATTGCATCTGCTTCTACCCCAGGCGATGGCATTCAATTGGCATCTGGAAATTCAAGCCATGTGTTCTTGCTCCACAATCCAAACCGCACACTCCTGTGTCCCTTGGGACTTTCAATGCCTGGGAGCTTTCGCTGAGTATCCAAAGGATAGGCAGGAAGGTAAAGTGACTGGATACTTTCCTCCATGGGACAGGAACCTGTTGCTGTCCAGATCGTAGGGGAGTGTGTACAAAGCCCAACGTTTACAACACTTGACCTCCACTGTTCAGGGGCACCAGAGCCATAGGGCAGAGATCTCTCTCTTCGTCTCTTTGTCTCTGCTTCTCGCATAGCACTGTTTCTGCCGATCCTGCTGTGTGTGCACCAGGGGCAGCTTTCTGTGTGTCTCCGGCTCCCAAAGTGGTGCTGTGGGCCTCTGCCATTCTCCGGACACCAGTGCTCAGAAGAGACGCTTCACCTTGGAGTGATGGCAAGCTCATCTCCTCCTCAGTGAGTCACACCCATGGCAGATCAGACTGTTCTGGGCACAGGGTCGGAGAGTGCTTTGTCAAGTTGGAAAGCCCATGGTGGGTTTTCACTGCTGAAGTGGAGAAGAGGACCGGGGACACTCCCTCCCACGCTGGGCAGACATGATCCTTTCACAGGACTCTGCTGGCACGGCCACACCTTGCACAGTGGGAGAAACGGATCACGGTCTCCTGACATGACGGAACTCCCTGAACGTTGCTGGTATACTGGACAGTGAGAGGGTCAGTACACCACTGCGTTGAGTTCCATGTCACACCAGTGCCGGAGGCCTGCACGTTGGCCCGTTTACCCTATAGAGCCCCTTTCAAAGACATTCTGTTCTCCAGGTAAGTACACATCCAATCCTACCCAGTGGCCCAAACCTGTGTGGCCGCGAGAAGCAAGACGATCAACCTAAACCATCCTTCCTATAGTCCTCATACCCGATATGTGTGTTCTGCCAAGAGTACAAAGAGTGACGTTTCACACTGGAAGATTCTGCAGGTAGCAAGTGCTTATGCTCCACTGCCACTGCATCTCTGAAACCTTAGAAAAGGCAAGGGGTGCTCAAGTTCCTGGCCAGGACATGCAAAGAGTGCCCTGCACTTGAGAAGGATGCAAAGGCCTTTGTAGCTGGGTGTCCAAAGGGCTGTCGGCTCACCCACCGTGGTTTCTGTGCCTGGGACTGCAGCCCAATCTGTGTCTCGGCTCTTCAGCCCTCACAGATCGCCCCCAGGTCATTTCCTCCTGCTTCGATTTCTGCCACGGGTCCTGGCTGCAAGCTTCTCTTTCCATGTAGAAACTTCTAACTCAGTGAGATCACGGGGCATGATTCCCTGGCTTCACTGCTTCTGCTGGCAAGAGTCTATGTCCCTTTCACGAGAACCTTCATGTTTCCACTGTCCATTGTTCCACCCACAAGCCTGGATCCCTCTGGCTGCTCACACTCACAAGTGTACCGGCAGGCGCTTCTGTGCACGCATGTGAACACATGCCCACGTGTGCACAGTCATATCCTTGAGAGGAGACTTACACTTATGCAGAAATACAGGCTTTCTTGCCAAGGAACATGAATTTTGAAAAGCACTCGATGTTGTTTTTGCCAGTTATGTTCTTTCACTGGCTCGTGGATCCTGTCAGCTTGCACTTCTAACTCTGTGACTTGCCCTCAAGCTTCACAAAATCTTGGCATTGTTCATGACACAGACCGACCTGCAGAGAGTCAGGCAGGCCTGGATGTGCTCGCCGTGGACAGCTGAGTGACCTGCGCCTGTGTTCCACATTCTCCCATAACCTTGGGCAGCTCCACAGTACCAGTCACTTTAGCATGATTCCATTACCTGTGCATTCCTTCAGAGAACCCGAAAACAATGGCCTTTTGCCTCCACTGTCTTGGAAAACTGCTTTCTCGATGTGCACCTCTCGACATCATGCTTGTCAAGTCTGTGCCCCCTTGCAAGCCTATCACCTGTTAGGGCCCACAACATTCTGCCCGAGGCCCCCTGTCCTTCCTATCTCTGGAGCATTCTGTGTGCCCCTGTCTACATGTGCCACCAAGCGCTGTCTCCTGTATCAGGAAAAGGCCAACGAGATACCCCAGCCTCCAAGAGCCCCAAGAGACCGTGGCAGGCCTGGGAATGTTACAGTGTTGTGAAGAAATTAACATGCATCTATAGATTCTCTTCCAGTACAAGGCATGGGATGAGGCCAGAAAGATAGGGTGTCATCCCTAGACTTTGTTCCGTTAGTGTACTACTACCCAGACTCATGGAGTCCCTGAACGGATGAAGCCCTGGGAAACAGGCCCTTTCAGGCCCACAGCTCACGCCTCTCTTGGGCAAAAAGCACCGTTTCTATCTCACGTGCACCGAGAGGGATTGATCCCATCCAAGCCCTCACTCATTTGATAAATGTCAAGGCTCTATTTCAGTTGCTCTCACTAGGCCCAAGTAGGCCTCTTGAAAACCAGGCATCCCTGCCCACCCAGCCCACTCGCCAAGGAAGGCAGACCCTTGCTAGGCCGAGTGACATGCAAAACAGTCACCTGCAATGTACGGTTCCTCTGAGTGTCACCTGGTGCAGATCCCCTAAGACAAAACCAGAGATTCTGCTCCAGCAAGACTGCCAGAATCCATCCTCAAGGTCAGACCGCCACCTTTGCCACTCTGGCCTTACAGCCAGGGATGAGACCCCAGAGGAGTGAAGGAATTCACCTCAGGATGTTCAGCACGAGCCATGGGGTATCTTTCGGCAGCACCACTGAAAACCAGCAGGCTCTGAATGGACCCCAGGACCCTCCCTGTCTCCCACTATCCCAACCAGCCAGCCCACCATCCTTGCGTCCTCCCACTTCCCTGCCTCACAGACACACGCTGGCGGAGGGACACACACGTACACCCCACACATGTGCTCTCCTCGCTTTTCTGCACTGCGTGCAAGGTTGCAAATGCCTGGTGGCATGCCACACTCACAGCCTGTGCCTGCTAGGATGCCTGGAGTTTCACACGGACAGCCTACCTCAGCAGAGCTGACATTTACTGTTCGACCGTGCCAGTGTGTGCTACTTCTGGAGGAAGAATACTGCCTCTCGGGCTGATCCTGGGCAGCACTGGCCCAGGATTTCTTGCGTGTATCCTTCTCTCGTGTGTGGAACAAGGCTCCAGGGCAGCAGGTTCTCTGTGCCTCCTCCTCCTTCGGGTCTCTGCCCTTCTCTACAGGACCTTAGCCTCCTCACCACCCCGGGTCCTGCCATAGCCACGTCCAACATTTCCATCGGCTGGCCCACTCTGCCACAGACTGAGGGGTCCACAGGCAGTGCTTTCAAAGCCCCACCCCACCTGATTTGCCCTGGGCGAATCCTCAGACCACACAACTCTCCACCTGGTGCAAATACACAAAATAACACGGTAGAAAATGTGAACGTGTTTTCCTTTTTGGTCTAGTTGCACACATGGGAGCCATGCTCTGAATTATCATGGGCCATCCTTTCCTCTTTGCACCCTGGACAGGATCACTGCAGAGATACGTCGACCAACAACGTTTGGCAGTTCCTCTCCTGACACCTTAATCTGTGTGTCTGCCCTGGGCTAGAAACACACACACACACACACGCACACACACACATTAACACAGGTGACCCAAGCCCACGTGTGTATATACACACACATGCGTGGCACAGGGACACAAACGCAAAGAGGGAACACAGCTCTCTCAGTAGCTGAAGATGCCCGTGCCCAGCAATGTGGGAGATGGCATCAGTAGGCACCATGTCCTTGCCTTGGACCCCTTGTCCAACTCATCCCACAGCTCTTCCGTATTTTCCCAAGCCAGCCTGAAGCCTGTTCCAGCACGACCTGTGTGGTTGCAGTGAGGCGGTGAGTGGTGGATGTGGAAATTCAACAAGACCCCAAAGTCAGCACTCAGGTGCACTGGCAGCCCAGGGAGGGCGCCCTTACAGTCATAGGCTATCCCAGGAGCAGAGGCGGCAGGGAAGGACCCAGACAATCAAAAACTCTCTGAGCAGCAGGAGGCCGGGGATGGTGGCATTCACCGAAAGATGATTCTGACAAACAGACGTCATTTGCCCTGCCTGGAGTAGAATCACCAATGACTCTGGCACTGAAACCACAGCTGCTTGAAGGGAGACTTGCTTCACTCACGTCCATACTGAGACCCCAAGCCTCCAGTTTCAGCACATCACCTGCTACATGCATGACCCAAACCCAGCCTCCGCAGCCAGCTTGCATGAACCTGAGGGTCCCCATCTGGGAAAGGACCATGCCCCAGCCTCTACATGGCTGTTCCCTCAGGGCCCCCCTGCAGACCACCTCACCACCTGTGTTTCTGTCAGCTACCTCTCATGGCACAAATTTCCTCCCTGGGGTAGTACTTCAGGTGTTTGCCCCACACGTCCTAGCCAATGATCTGATGGGAATATGAGCAAGGTCAGCCCGGGGCTGACCATGCCCCTAACCCTCCCATGAGAAGGCAAGAGCTCCAACATCAATCGCCAACTGTGCATGCACCCTAACCAAGCCCACCTCAGCAGTCCTGTTCGATTCTGGGCAGTTGTGGCCTGACAGCCAATTGAGAAAGTTAAGGCTCCCAGGGTCCGGCCTGCGGCTGGGTGCTCCCCGTCCAAATTCCCAAAACCAGTGGACTGGAGTGCAATGACGTGCCCTATAACCTGTACAGAGACAGCGGAGACAGGCGCGGATGCCACAGCTGAAGCATCCCCCCACCCCCACCCCGGCCTCCTTGGACACCCACACTCACCACCCTGGGGGCCACGTTTACCAGTGATTTCAAAGTAATATTCCTTAACAATCACCGTGTTCCAGAAGTACGGGTTGTCCCAAAAGAAGAAGATCACCTTGCAGTGGGACTGTGGATGGCTCCGCACCTAAACCTGCCCGCACACGGAGGAGGCAAAAGTTGCAGGATTCTCGGGGCCTCAGCTTGTCTCCCAGGCAGGCATTAACAGCCTCCATGACGCCTCTCCAAATTCTCACAGAAGAGGCCCATGCATAACACTTTCCCCAGATCCCTGTCATGTGCCAAGCCCACCCATCCTCAGCCTCCCTCACTGACTTTGAAGTCCATCATGTAGCTAAGAAAATCTTCATCCTGGGTGCTGATTGTGACAGACACTTGAGGGCGGTTCATAATCTGCTTTATGTCAAGGAGCCATTAAGGGCACAGGCCGGGCCAAGAAGAGCCAGGAGCAACAGCCCTAGTCTGGGCTGGAAGAAGGACACTGGAACAGACATATACAAGGATGCTGGGCACTCCCACTTGCCCAGTCGCCACTGCCGTTTTCAGGCCCTGCCATACGGTCAGACATGCTCATGGCTCTAGGTTCCCTGTGCTGTTCTGTAGCTCAGGTGGTCTGAATCCCATAACCAAAGGCTATGTCTGACTTCTTCTGTCCACCTCCTTGCCTGTGTGTGCTGGGTAGTGGCATGTCACTGGCTACATGGTAAGGACGTGCAGTCCTTTTGACAAACTTTATCTGAAAGAAACGGGGGTGTGTGTTTGTTTCTTTGTGTGTCTGAATATGTGTGTATCTCTGTGTGTGTGTGTGTGTGTGTGTGTGTGTGTGTGTGTGTGTGTGTGTGTGTGTGTGTGCGAGACTCCCATGTCTCAGCTATTTCCGGGGATCATCCACAATTACCACAATAAATGTCTGCACTAGCTGCTCTAGTGTACTTTCTCTGGTCATCCTGACCTAGAGGCCTTGGCTACTGGTCCTGCACAGACACAGGCCTGAAGGACAAACCCAGAGTCATGGCTGTGACTCTTACAGGTGTGGCTCTGCCCAGACTCTACTCAGCTGTGCCTTTGGAACATGCCTCTGGCCTGGATCACTCTTCTCTCAGGGGCTTCTGGCACCCTTCCTGTGACCTCACCATGCCCCACCCCCCACATCCTCCTGATCTGCCCCACCTCCTTCTCCTCCTCCTCCTCCTAAAAGGCGGACACCTAGAAGCAGCAGGAAGGCTACCGCTTTGGCCCAGAAGCCAAGGATGCCCTGGATAATGGCTGTTCTCTGAGCCAAGTGACGCTTCCTCCTCAGATGGTTCATGCACATGAACCGAACGAAGGCCTGGATGTTTTGCTCACGCGGGGAACTCAGTTCCACCTTCGGGACAGTCAGTGCCTCTAGCGCATCTAACCCCAGCCACTCACTCGGGCCTCCAGGTCTTTCCAGGCCCAGCTCCTCCACCGTCTTCTCCTCCAGCTCTTGGGAGGACCCCTGATCCCGCTCCTCATCCGCCACAACCTCCACCTCCTCCATGACGTCTTCCGCCAGCAGCTGGCACTCCCGCCCAATCCCCGCCTCGTCTCCGTCCACCAGGGCCCACCCCCTCCCCTCCCCCCCACCCCCGGCCTCCACCACGGAGAGGGTGACCTCTTTGCCCTGTGTGCCAACTGGTGGCTGCAAAGTCCCAGCCGTGCACAGCATCTGGACGTCAGGCCCCCTGGCCACTGCCCCCTGAGCACCCGGGCTCCCAGCTAAGAAGGTCCAGAGTCCCGGCACGCTCCCGCCTTCCTCTGGCCGCCTCTCACGCTCCTCTGGGACATGGCTGTGACCCCGAGCGGGGGCAGATGCGAAGGGACCGGACATAATAGCACAGCAAGTGGTGCGCAAAGGCGGCCCGTCTGAGGTAACCGGGTGGGGCTCGCCAGCTCTTTGGGGCGGGGTGAGAGCGGAATGGTCGGCAGACGGGGCCGGGTGTGTGGCGGGTGGCCTGAGGCTGAAGAAAGGGGTTCCAGAGATGCCAGGAGACGGTGCACGGAGATCAGCGCAATAAGCGGGACCCTTAGACTGTGAGACAGGCTCAGGCTGCTGGACCAAATCTAGACGAATGGCAGAGAGGGTAGTGGGCGGCACCCTGATGGACATGCCCCTAGACCTGAGGGCGGCTTCCCCGCTTCCTGGGCTCCAGCGCCCCGACGTGGTCACACTCGGCTTCAGGGAGGGCATGGCTATTGCACCTAGCGCTACCCCAGGCTCTGGCATTGAATTGGCATCTGGAAATTCAAGCCATGTGTTCTCGCTCGGCAATCCAAAGAGCACACTCCTGTGTCCCATGGGACCGCCCATGCCTGGGAGCTCTCCCTGAGTATCCAAAGGAATGGCAGGGGCGCAAAATGGCTGGATACTTTCCTCCATGGGACAGGAGCCTGTTGCTGTCCGGATGGTAGGGGAGTGGGTACAAACCCCAACGTTTGCAACACTTGACCTCCACTGTTCAGGTGCACCAGAGCCATAGGGTACAGATCTCTCTTCGTGTCTCTTTGTCTCTGCTTCTCGCATAGCACTGTTTCTTGTGATACTCTGTGTGTGTCCCAGGGCCCGCTCTCTCTTTATGTCTGTCTCTGTGAGGGGTGTTGTGGCCGTCTGCCATTCTGGACACCAGCGCTCATAAGAGCTGCTTAACGTTGGAGTGAAGGCAAGCTCATCTCCTCCTCATTGAGTCCCACCCATGGGAGATCAGACTATTCTATTACACATGGTTTGACAGTGCTTTCTCAAATTTGAAATCCAACAGTGGGTGGTCACTGCAGAACCATAGAAATGGATGGGCGACCCTCTCTCCCTCGCTGGGCAGACATGAACACTACACAGTACTAAGGGGGCATGGCCACACCTTGAACAGAGGAAGAGAATGTATAGGTCTGCTGGCATGACCAAACTCCCTGAACATTGTTTGAATTCCTGCAAGTGAGAGGAAAAATAAATATAGTTAAAATGAGTATACCACCCAAAGCAATCTATAGATTCAATGCAATCTTTATCAAGGTATCAATGGTATTTTTTCATAGAGGTTAAAAAAAAAAAAAATGATTTCACAATCTGTATGGAAATAGAAAATACCTCAAATAGCCAAAACAGTCTTATGAAACAGTGTATCAGGAGGAATCAACCTGCCTGACTTCAGGGTATACTATGAAGTTACACTCATCAAGACAGTATGGTACTTGCACAAAGACAGAAACATGGATCAATGGAACAAAATACAATGCCCACAGATAAATTCACTCACCTATGGACACCTTATTAGGAGGTAAGAGTATAAAATGTAGAAAAGACAATCTCTTTAAAAAGTGGTGCTGGGAACATTGGTCAACCATCTGTCAAAGAATGAAACTAGAACACTTTTGTACACCATACAGAAAAATAAACTCAAAATAGATTAAAGATCTAAAAGTAAGACCAGGAACAATAAAACTCCTAGAGGAAAACATACGCTAAACACTCTCTGACATAAATTAGAGCAGGATCCTCTATTACACACCTCCCAGAGTGAAGGAAATAAAAGCCAAAAAAAAAGGTGGGGGGGGGGGGGGAACCTAACTAAAAGCTTTCACACAACAAAGGAAACTATAAGCAAGGTGAAAAGACAGCCTTCAGAATTGGAGAAAATAATAGGGAATGAAGCATCTGACAAAGAATTAATCTCAAAAATACACAAGCAGCTCATGCAGCTCAATTCCAGAAAAATAAATGACTCAATCAAAAAACGGGTCAAAGAAGTAAACAGACATTTCTCCAAAGAAGATATACAGATGGCTAACAAATGCATGAAAGGTACTCAACATAGCTCATTATCAGAGTAATGCAACTTAAAACCACAATGCTGTACCATCTCACATTGATCAGAATGGCTGCTATCAAATAGCCTACAAACAATAAATGCTGGAGAGTATGCAGAGAAAAGCTAACTCTCTTATACTGCTGGTGGGAATGCAAATTGGTACAGCCATTATGGAGAACAGTGTTGAGATTCCTTTAAAAACTGGAAGTAGAACTGCCATACAACCCAGCAATCCCACTGCTGGGCCCAAACACTGAGGAAACAAGAACTGAAAGAGAGACACGTACCCCAGTGTTCATCGCAGCACTGCTTATAATCGCCACGACATGGAAGCAACCTAGATGTCCATCGGCAGAGGAATGGATAAGAAAGCTGTGGTATATATACACAATGGAAAATTACTCAGCTATTAAGAAAAAACACATTTGATCAGTTCAAATGAGGTGGTTGAAATTGGAGCCCATTATACACAGTGAAGTCAGAAACAAAAACACTGATACAATATATTGACACATATAAATGGAATTTAGAAAGATGGTAATGATGACCCTATATGCAAGACAGTGAGAGACACAGATATAAAGAACAGACTTTTGGACTCGTTGAGAGAAGGTGAGGGTGGGATGATTTGAGAGAATAGCATTGAAACATGTATATGTGAAACAGATCACCAGTCCAAGTTCAATACATGAAATAGGCACTCAAGTCTGGTGCACTGGGGCAAACGCTGAAGGTGCTGTGGAGAGAGATTTCAGGATGGGGGGACACATGTATACCCATGACTGATCCTTGTCAATGTATGGCAAAAACCACTACAACATTGTAAAGTTGTTAGCCTTCAATTACAATAAATTAATTTTAAAAAATAAAATTAAAACAGGGAGGGTAGTAAAATTACAAGCCTGAATCTATTTTTAAGCAAATAAAAAAGCAAGTAGCAAAAAAAAGGGGAGGGGGGGCAAAAGAACAAGATCAAAATGCCAACATCTGTTGGACATAGAAAAAGCAAGAGAATTTCAGAAAAATATCCTCTTCTGCTTCATTGACCAGACTAAACCCTTTGACTATGTGGATCACAACTATAGAATACTCTTTTTTAAAAAGAGATGTGAATACCAGACCACTTTACCTGTTTCCTCAGAAACCTGTATGCAGGACAAGAAACAACAGTGAGAACCAGACATGGGACAACTGACTGGCTCAAAACTGGGAAAGGAGTTTGTCAAGGTTGTGTATTGTCACCCTGCTTATTTAACATATACACAGAGTACACCATGTGAAATGCCAGGATGGATGAAGCATAAATTGGCATTAAGATTGCCAGAAAAAGTATCCATAATCTCAGACATACAGATGACACAACTCTAACAGCAGAAGTGAGTCATTCAGTCATGTCCGATTCTTTGCAACCCCATGGACTATACAGTCCATGGAATTCTTTAGGCCAGAATACTGGAGTGGGTAGCCTTTCTCTTCTCCAGGGGATCTTGACAAATGGGATCAATTCGAGGTCTCCCACCTTGCAGGTGTATTCTTCATCAGCTGAGCCACAAAAGCAGCTCAAGAATATTGGAGTGGGTAGCCTATCCCTTTCTCCAGTGGATATTCTCAACCCAGAAGATCTAACACCAGAAAACAAGTAGCAGAAGACCAGTAGCAGAAAGTGGACTAGAGCCCTCTGATGAAAATGAAAGAGGAGAGTGAAAAAGCCTGCATAAAACTGAACATTCGAAAAAAGATCATGGCATCTGGTCCCATCACTTCTTGGAAAACAGGAGGCAGATGGCGAGTTGGACCATAAAGAAGACTAAGCAGCAAAGAACTGATGTTTTCCATCTGTGATGCTAGAAAAGATTCTTAAGACTGCGTGATCAAACCACTCAATCCTAAGGAAATCAGTTGCTGATCATTCAATCAGGACTGATGCTGAAGCTGAAGTTCCAATACTTTGGCCCTCTGATGTGAAGAGCTGACTCACTGAAGAGACCCTGATGGTGGGAAAGACTGAGGTAAGGAGAAGTGGGCAACAATGGATGAGCTGTTTGGGTGGCATCATCAACTCAATGGACATGTTTGAGTTAATTCTGGTAGGTAATGAACAATGGCAAGCCTAGTGTGCTGCTACAAGTTCAGGAGGGTCACAGAGTTGGACATGACTGGTCTGACAGAATGTGGTCCGCTGGAGAAGGGAATGGCAAACCATTTCAGTATTCTTGCCTTGAGAACCCCATGAACAGTATGAAAAGGCAAAATGATATAATACTCAAAGAGGAACTCCCCAGGTCGGTAGGTGCCCAATACGCTACTGGAGAACAGTGGAGAAATAACTCCAGAAAGAATGAAGGGATGGAACCAAAGCAAAAACAATACCCAGTTGTGGATGTGACTAGTGATAGAAGCAAGGTCCAATGCTGTAAAGAGCAATACCACATAGGAACCTGGAATGTTAGGTCCATGAATCAAGGCAAATTGGAAGAGGTCAAACAGGAGATGGCAAGAGTGACTGTCGGTATTCTAGGACTCAGCGAACTAAAATGGACTGGAATGCGTGAATTTAACTCAGATGACCACTATGTCTATTACTGTGGGCAGGAATTCCTTAGAAGAAATGGAATAGCCATCATGGTCAACAAGAGTCCAAAATGCAGTACTTGGATGCAATCTCATAAACGACAGAATGATCTCTGTTCATTTCTAAGGCAAACCATTCAATATCACGGTAATCCAGGCCTATGCCCCAACCAGCAAAACTGAAGGAGCTGAAGTTGAATGGTTCTATGAAGACCTACAAGAACTTTTAGAACTAACACCCCAAAAGGATGTTCTTTTAATTATAGGGGGCTGGAATGCAAAATTAGGAAGTCAAGAATCATCTGGAGTAACAGGTAAATTTGGCCTAGGAGTATGGAATGAAGCAGGGCAAAGGCTAATAGAGTTTTGCCAAGAGAACGCACTGGACATAGCAAACACCCTCTTCCAACAACACAAGAGATGATGGACTTCACCAGATGGTCAACACTGAAATCAGATTGATTATATTCTTTGCAGCCAAAGATGGAGAAGCTCTACACAGTCAGCAAAAACAAGACCGGGAGCTGACTGGCTCAGGTCATGAACTCCTTTATTGCCAAATTCAGACTTAAATTGAAGAAAGTAGGGAAAACCACTAGACCATTCAGGTATGACCTAAATCAAATCCCTTATGACTATACAGTGGAAGTGAGAAATAGATATAAGGGACTAGACCTGATAGACAAAGTGTCTGATTAACTATGGATGGAGGTTCTTGACAGTGTACAGCAGACAGGGATTAAGACTATCCCCATGGAAAAGAAATGCAAAAAAGCAAAATGGCTGTCTGAAGAGACATTACAAATAGCTGTGAAAAGAAGTGAAAAGCAAAGGAAGAAAGGAAAGATATACCATTTGAATGCAGAGTTCCAAAGAATAGCAAGGAGAGATAAGAAAGCCTTCCTCAGTGATCAATGCAAAGAAGTAGAGGAAAACAACAGAATGGGAAAGACTAGAGATAGAAATCTCTTCAAGAAAATTAAGAGATTCCAAAGGAACATTTCACGCAAAGATGGATTCGATAAAGGACGGAAATGGTATGGACCTAACAGAAGCAGATGATATTGAGAGGTGGCAAGAATACACAGAACTGTACAAAAAAGATCTTCATGACCCAGATAAGCACGATGGTGTGATCACCCACCTAGAGCCAGACATCCTGGAATGTGAAGTGGACCTTAGCAACACCACAAACAAAGCTAGTGGAGGTGATGGAATTCAAGTTGAGCTATTTCAAATCCTGGAAGATGATGCTGTGTAAGTGCTGCACTCAACGTGGTAGCAAATTTGGAAAACTCAGCAGTGGCCACAGGACTAGAAAAGGTCACTTTTCATTCCAATCCCAAAGAAAGGCAGTCCCAAAGAATGCTCAAATTACTGCACAATTGCATTCATCTCACACACTAGTAAAGTAATGCTCAAAATTCTCCAAGGCAGGCTTTAGCAATATGTGAACGCAGAATTCCAGATGTCCAGGTTGGTTTTAGAAAAGGCAAAGGAACCAGAGATCAAATTGCCAACATCTGCTGGATAATCGAAAAAGCAAGAGTTGCAGAAACACATCTATTTCTGCTTTATTGACTATGCCAAAGCCTTTGACTGTGTGGGTTGCAATAGACTGTGGAAAATTCTGAAACAGATGGGATTACCAGATCATCTGAACTGCCTCTTGAGAAACCTGTATGCAGGTCAGGAAGCAACAATTAGAACTGGACATAGAACAGACTGGTTTCAAATAGGAAAAGGAGTATGTCAAGGTTGTATATTGTCACCCTGCTTATTTAACTTACATGTAGAGTACATCATGCGAAACCTTGGGACTAAGAAGCACAAGCTAGAATCGAGATTGCCGGGAGAAATATCAATAACCTCAGATATGCAGATGACACCACCTTTATGGCAGAAAGTGAAGAGGAACTAAAAAGCCTCTTGAAAGTGAAAAAGGAGAGTGGAAAAGCTAGCTTAAAACTCAACATTCAGAAAACTTAAGACCATGGCATCTGCTCTTCATGGGAAGACCATCACTTCATGGGAAATAGATGGGTAAACAGTGGAAACAGTGGCTGACTTTATTTTTCTGGGCTCCAAAATCACTGCAGATGGTGACTGCAGCCACAAAATTAAGACACTTACTCTTTGAAAGGAAAGTTATGACCAACCTAGACAGCATATTAAAAAGCAGAGACATTACTTTGCTAACAAAGGTCCATCTAGTCAAGGCTATGGTTTTTCCAGTGGTCATCTATGCATGTGAGAGTTGGACTGTCAAAAAAGCTGACTGCCAAAGAATTGATGCTTTTGAACTGTGGTGTTGGAGAAGACTCTCAAGTCCCTTGGACTTCAAGGAGATCCAACCAGTCCATCCTAAAGGAAATCAGTCCTGTCCTGGGTGTTCATTGGAAGGACTGAGGCTTTAGCTGAAACTCCAGTACTTCGGCCACCTCATGCAGAGCTGACTCATTGGAGAAGACCTGATGCTCGGAGGCATTGGAGGCAGAAGGGGACGACAGAGGATGAGATGGCTGGATGGTATCACCAAGTTTATGAACATGAGTTTGAGTAAACTCCGGGAGTTTGTGATGGACAGGGAGGCCTGACATGCTGTGATTCATGGGGTTGCAAAGAGTCGGACTCAACAGAGCAAACGAAATGAACTAAGTTACTGATTATACACCATGCTTTTGAGTAATGCTGTTAAAAAAAGATATCTTGGCTGGCGGTTCAATAATAACAGCTCTGCAATAGCATACCTTTAAGATATTGACTGACTGGTTGTACTTTTCTATTCCAGATAATACTGCTACAAATTATCCGGGAAGTGGGGATCTGAAAAGCAAAACTGGCTCAGTTGTATCTGACTGTTTGCAACCCCGTGGACTAAAGAGTCCATGGAATTCTCCAGGCCACAATATTTCAGTGGGTAGCCATTCCTTTCTCCCAAGGATCCAGTGCAGATCTCCTGCATTGCAGGTGGATTCTTTACCAGTTGATCTACTAGGGAAGCCAAAGAACACGGGAGTGGGTAATCTTACAAGATGTTATTTATAAAGGGTGTCTGTGTGTCTGTGTGCATTGTTTTGTACAACTAGGGACCCTCCAGACTGCAGCCAGCCAGGGCCTGTCCAAGCGATTCTCGAAGCAAGAACACTGGAGTGGGTTGCCATGCCCTCTTCCAGGTGATGTACCTGATCAGAGATCAAACCCGAGTTTTCTCCACTGGCCAGTGGATTCTTTACCTCAGAGCCACCCGGGAGGGCCATTTATGAAGTAGTGTATTATAAATAAGCTATTCAGTTGCCATGGTCTCACCTGACTTATGACAAAGTAACATTCACCATTTCAATAATTTTTAACACAAATTTTAATTATTTACGGTTTGAGCTATCAGGCAAATACATGTTCCTCTAAGGTGGAAGAACTGCAAGATCCTTATCTGCAAAATCAAAGACTTTTGAAATGAAACAGGTAATGGATGCAGAGTACTGTTAATGAATTAAAGGCCAACTGTACACTTTAAGTGACTTAGGGACATTCCCGGTGGTCCAGTGTCTAAGACTCTGCACTCCCAATGTAGGGGGCCCATGTTCGATCCCTGGGCAGGGAACTAGATCTCACATGCCCCAACTAAGAGACAGCACAGCCGAATAAATACATAAAAATATTATTAAAAAAAAAAAAAAAACCCTGACATATATTGGGTCAATTTTGTCTCAATAAAAATCTGAATGTCCCAATCATTTTTAAAAATTCCCCTTCATTGTGACACCATAAAATTATTATGTTTTCATGTGCTAATCCCAACGTGATGGTATTAGTAGGTGGGCCTTTAGGACCCAATTTGATCATGAGGATACAGCCCTCACAAGAGAATATAAGCCCTCCTTCATATCTCCCTCACTCCACCATCATGTGAAGACAAACAGAAAATGGTGGTCTATGAAGAAGGAGCAATCATTCTCTACCTTGACCATGAACTCCTCAGCGTCTGCTACTGTGAGAAATACTTACCTGTTGTTCATGAGCTACCCATTCTTTGGTATTCCACAACAGCATTCTGAATGGAATAAAGACAATTCCTCATAATGTGTAGAGTCTAGCTTCTAATTTTACCACGACAATAACCCATTCTGTCAGTGTTTATAAGACACCTCCAAACTGGGCACAAAAGGATAACTCAAGGACAGGCTCTTTGCTATGAAGATAGTAATCATCACCACTGATTCTTTTGATTTCATACTGAAATGAACTTTAAGTGCTCTAAAACAATGATTTTATACATGGAAAACTGCAGAATTTGGAAATGCTGAAAAAATAAATCTTTTCAAATATGACAGAAAAAAATTTCAAAGACATGATAATTAACAGGATTCAACAATCAACTACTATAAAGTATTACCTGCAAAGTCACAGGAAACATTTCTAACCAAGTCAAAAAAGGAAGGGCAACTAAGTATTTGGCACACATTCCACTGCTATACAGAGAATTTTAAAATGCCGAAAAAACAATCCACTGTTTTATGTTTATTAGATTGAACAAAACTGTATTTTTTTTTCTTAAAGAAGTATTACTTTGTACTGGTAACAAACTAAACAATGATTATCAGGAAAATAAGTCTGATTTTTATTTTTGCATGTTACTCTCAAGTACACATTTACAATAGTGTCACATTTTTCTGTATGAATTTCTTATTAAGTATTTTACAATGTACAGAAGAAAGAACATACAATATTTAACAGGTTATTTCAACAAATAACTTATGTTTTCTAAAAACTGGTACCTCTTTAAAATATTAAACTGAAACATCTATTTTTTTTCTTAGCTTTGCTAATCAAATTGTTTTAAGGATTAAAACAACTTCAACTAATATTAGCACATAACAGTAAGTACAATTTAATTTTTTCTTTATGAAGACAAGTATTTTACCATACTTACTTGACCAAATCCTTAAACACCTTTTGAAGGTTTCAATATTGTGCTTAGAAACAACTGTTTGACTCCAGAATATGTGAGAAATATGTAAAGTTCTGTGTTCTTTATCTTTCAGTATATTCCTTAAAATATAAATAGCTATTTATCTGTATTAATTTTACAGAATGTTCTAAAATTCATAAATGTAAACTTTCATTAAACATTTTCTGTTACTGTAGGGGTTAACAAATTCAAGGGGGATTTAAAAGATTCTTACACATAGAAACAGTTTTCCAGATCAGGAAAACGGATACTAAAACAGGTGGGGACATACATGGAGGCCAAGAAGGCAGAGGTTCCAAAATCCATCCTGTGATTGGCATTAAGTTTAAATTCCTACCTACCTAAAGCACTTGACTTAGAAAGAGAATAAATTAACCTAGCCTTGAGTGGCTGTCAATAAACCCAAATACTTTTATTTCTAACCCTATTAATATAACTTCTGAACAAGAATATTAATGGCACAGAGAAAGGCAAAAGATGAAACTTTTACAGCAGAAGTAGAAGAAAGCACCACATAATGAAGTTGTAAGGTACCTATCCTAAGAGAAGAAAAATTTCTAATCTCCCCCCATGTGCCAGTATATATGTGCCAGTAGCTAGTTTAACTAAAACACTAAAAAGTGTTTAACTGTGGTATAAAATTTGTATTAGCATAACCAAATTGTAATTAACTGTTTGAATTCATTTTATATGTTAAAATGTCAACATTTAACTTGTCAAGTTTAGTTTGCAGTAGTCTTCCGTATATAGAGCTAGTCCTTTGTTACTCTATCATCCTATTCTCTGAGATGACAGTTTCTTTAAAAGCTTCTCAATCAGAACTGAAGACAAATGTCTTGATACTCCATTAGCTTTTCAGAAATTTTTTAAGGTATAAAGATGAAGCTGTTATGTAAGCATTCTATTTAGAAATGACTTTTCTTTTCCAATTACCAAAGATTGTTACAATAACTTTTTATAAATACACTAGTGTCATTTTTTCCCCCTAATTTTTCAGCTAAATTTTAACCTCTGAATTACAAGCTGGGGAAAATGCTCTTTCATATACCTAGATCTTCCAGGTTATGGTACTTTTAATTCTTCCCATTATAGACTTAAAATTTCGGACTGGGTGCTGACGTACATAAAATAAGCCAACAAAAAGGTACACATAAAATTTGGGGGTACCTTACACATCCAGCTGTGCAATCTATGAGCCACATACATCTCTAAAAAAATTTCAACGTAGTTCACAATAAATCTCATCTGCAGAACACAACTATTCCAAAACAAGGAGTATAGGCAAAAGAATAAAAAACAGGAAAAAGAAAAACCTTTCAGTATGACTTTCTAAAAGCATGCTATGCTGGCAAAAAAACCCACAACACTACAAAGAGGGTAAAACAAAGCACGCTTTTTCTGTTACACAGGATGAAAATTAAACACAAACCTAGTCAATATTTTATATTCAGCAAAGGTAGACTCTCAAGTGGGAAGTTTCATGGTCATGTGACCTGAAAATGTTAAGCCAGACAAGGAAAATGACTTTCATATTTAATTTAGACCGATCAGTAAAATCCCTCATTGACATTAGGAGATGTTTCTATTTAATGCTAAAAATTTGTGTGGGAAAAATGAGAAAATGATTACTTTTAGAGTTACCAATACTATGTTTTTTAAATCTTTCATGTGGTCTTAGAAGAGTACCATACAGGTGAATAAAACCTTAAAACAGTAAAACTTCAAAGACTGAAAAATTCAACACAGACTCAGAAATTACTAAAAACAAAGTTTTGATTGCTACTTTTCCTCATTTAAACTGAACAGGATGCAGAACACTCTACTGAGTAAAATGCAAATTTAACAAGAAATAATCCTACCTGTACACAGTATAAATCAATGTACAGTACTGTATGTGAACAAGACTGACTAGCTTTAAAATGAAATTCTGTTTCAAGGCCAATATCTCTACAAAGCCTGTAGACGTGTTATTGTTAGGGCAGGCCAACTTCTTTATGATGTCGCGTTATGTGCTGGTTCTTTTCTGAAGGTCTTCGGAACCCTTTCTTGCAGTACTCACAACGGTGAGGATAGTCTTTTGTATGAATGGAAATAACATGCCGTTTAAAGCCTGAGGCATCTGTAGTGCTATATTCACAGTACTCACACTGATACACTTTCCTGCCACTGTGTGTCTTCATATGCTTTTTAAGCTCATTCTGTTGCCTAAATCCCTTTTTGCATCTCTTACACCTAAATGGAAGATCTTTCGTGTGAACTGAGAGAATATGGCGACTTAGAACAAACGGATCTGCAATCTTAAAGTCACAATGTCTACACTGGTGCATTTTTTTACCCTTGTGGGCAGCCACATGCTTCTTGAGTTCTGATGGCCTGTGAAAGCCTTTATCACACATGTCACACTTATGGGGGTAGTCCTTTGTGTGAACTGAAATTATGTGACGTTTCAAATCGCTAGAGTTTGAACTCTTGTGGTCACAATGCAAGCACTGGTGTGTTTTGCTTTCCTGGTGGATAAGAGCATGTTGCTGAACCTCTTTGGTATCTGAGAACGTCAGAAGACAAATGTCACATTTGAAAGACATTTCTTTACTATGCTTAGTTTTCACATGGGTCTTCAAATTAGAAGAGTCTGCAGACCTATATTCGCAGTACTGGCATTGGTACGGCTTCTCTCCAGTATGGATTCTCATGTGCTTTTTGAGCTCTGATGGGTGACGAAAACCTTTACCACACTCTACACATATATGAGGAAAGTTCTTGCTGTGGACTGCCAAAAGGTGGCGGTTTAATAACCCTTGTTCAGCTGTCTCATACTCACAGAATTTACATTTATGCATTTTGTTGGCTCCTTTTTCCTTATGCACCATTTTGTGAGTGAACAAAGCCCCAGCATGGGAGAAATGCTTCCCACACTCATCACATTCGATGGCCTTCTCTGCCTTGCTGGTAAGCTTGTGGCTCTCCAGGTGATTGTGTAAACTCATCTTCTTATTGGTAGTGTAATCACAATCAGTACAGCGGTACTTCTTTTTGGTAAGGTGTTCAGGATGGTTTTTCATGTGCCTTTTCAAAAAACCTCTCGACTTAAATTTTTTTCCACAAATCATACAAGGATAGACAGTCAAGGGATGTCCATCGGGACCAATAATTATTGCTAAGAAAGGAAAAGTAAGGAATGTGAGTGATCAAATGAAGTTCAGTTGTCATCTCTTCAAGCATACAAAGTGAGTTCTGAACACATTTACAAGTACTCTTTCTTATAAATTACACTTTTCAACAAAAAAACATAGTTATCATAGTGATAAAGTGAATTTGGTCCAGAAAACTCATAATGACTATACCAATTAAAATATAATTAAAATATATGAAGCAAAAAATTCTGAAAGCCATATTTGATTAGATATAGAGGGAAAACGTTCATAAAGTTCAACCATTTTGGTTTTAGGTCAATTGTCAAGTTTATATGAACTGACAGTAAACTATAGTCATAGCCTATAAAACATTCTAGTGGGCAAATCACTAGACAAGCTATACAGAAAAGACATATATTCAATTAACAACTGTAGAATTTGTCCTGCTCCTCTATGAATGTGCCTGCTTCGTGCTGACACAAAACAACTTTAAATTTTTTCATTTAAACTTAACCAACATAACATTTTAGCGATTTACTTGCATTTCCAATAAAGTAGCCTGATAGTTTTCACTATTTTTCCTGAAGTACACTCTGATTCAAAACTGTTTCTTTTTATGAAAGGAAATCATTCATGAATATCACTTAATTCTTAAAAACTGTATTTTCAAATTCAGTACACAAAAATTGCATGTATTCTAACAACTAAAATGCCATCACACCTTTATGGAATATATACTGGAATTTCCTCTGAGAGCTCGCAAAGCATGCTGTGCTGTGGAACTCGTGTGCCCTCACCTGTTTGGTACTGCCTGGAATCAGGTCTTCTCCTTTTCTTTGGTTTTTGTTTAGCCAGTCTGCCAAGTCCAGCAGACTCATCTATGTGCAAGAGAGCACTTGCAGTGCCATTCCGATTTTCAATTCCATCAGAATTATTACCTAACAGTGTGCATTAAAAAACAAAATTATACAGTATTATAAAGAATTAGGGACTCTTTATTAATGACAACAATGTAAAGCCATGATACTCATGAATGAGAAATTCCCTATATAGGTATAAACACTTGGCTTATTTATATAAGATGAAAGGAAATGCCTAGCTTCCAAATATAGCATCATTTTCCTCCATTAACTCTCATTCTCACTCAAACAAGTAACATACTAAAGATGAAAAAGTTCGAGCTTGAAAATCTACGTGCATGTGTGCTCAGCCGTGTCTGACTCTTTGTGAACCCACAGACTGTAGCCCACCAGGTTCCACTGTCCATTGGGACTTCCCAGACAAGAATACTGGAGTGGGTAGCCCTGCCCTCCTCCAGGGTATCTTCCCAACCAAAGAATCAAACCCAGGTCTCCTTCACTGGCAGATGGATTCTTTACCACCGAGCCACCTGGGATGCCCCCTGGAAGTCTTCATACTTCTTAAATAACATAAGCATAAAGAAAGTTCCTATTAAAGACAAATGATAGACTATATCATTTTTCTCAGCTTTTACTTAAATCAGTTCGTTAGTATTCATATTTCTGAAACCTAAGACAACAAAACCTTTTTTAATTTTGAAATCATGTTCAAGAACCATACAATCCTAAAGCTGCAATGTGGCTTACCATAAGCTGCTGCCCACGCTATTGGCATGAAGGTTTTCATTTCATTGTCATCCATTTCCTGTTCATGCACAGTGGCAGCAGCTGCTGCAGCAACAGCAGCATCTTCCTCTCCTACAATCACTTCCATATAAACTTCATCTGCAATTTCAGCAACATCTGAGTACAAAATTAACAGAACCACTTTTGTGACCAAGTTTACAGATGAGACAGGAAAAATATTTTTATTTGAATTGTTAATAAACAGAAAGTTCAAATGTTATGTACCAAGAATATTACCTTCACAAAGTAAACACACTATAATCATTTATTAAATGAATCATTTTCTTGGTTTTCACCATAATTTGTTTATAAAATGGTATCTTGAGTAAACATCAAGAATCACTGATATTTTTCTTTGCACTATGGCAGTACAACAATGTTTGCCATAGTCCTGTTTTTTTTTTCTTCAAATAGTGGTACATTTTTAAAAATTTAAAGCACATAAGAAATATAAAACGCTCTCCCACAAAAAGGCCACCTACTTACTTAAATCTTCATCTTCTTGTTGAGAGTCACTGACAGTCATATAAACCATCTTTTCCCTTGGCACACGAATACTGTTATTTTGATCAAGGATTTCAACTCCATGATCATTCTCAGGTTCACTCTCCACAATGTCAACAGTCCCACCTAACAGGGAAGATGACAACTCCAAGTATTTATGTGAAAACTTCATTTCCTCCTGTTTCATCTCAATAAGTAATCAGCTCTTTAAATACCTTTGTATTAATACAGTAAAAACCTGTTTTAAAAGTTATCTTCAGAAACAATTACAAGTGTTTTCAGTCTAAAACACCCAAAAGTAATTAAAGTATTTGATCGGGATCTTCCCATGTGCAGCAGAATAAAAGAATCTCTCTGCCATTGCAGGAGAGGCAGGAGATGCGGGTTCAATCCCTGGGTTGGGAAGATCCCCTGGAGAAGGAAATGGCAACTAACTCCAGTACTCTTGCCTAGAGAATCCCCTGGACAGAGAGTTGGATACAAGCAAACACAAAGCACACATAATGTGCTAAAGGTTTCTCCTTACCTAAGTCATCCTCTCCAGGGTCAGCTTTAAAAATATACACCTTGATGACTTCAGGGCAAGTGCCATCCACCTTACAAGGATCAATTTCTGACTCTGCGTCTATGGTCATACCAGCGGAACAGTCCTGTTCCATTTTGCCATCATCATCCACTAAAAAGGCAGGACATAACATATTAACAGCAGAAACTTAAATATTGCCATTTTCAAAAATTCTTTTTTTCCAAATATAATTTCTACATTGATTCATGTAAACCTCAATGATTCTACCTAGAAAGTAGATGATTCAATGAATAAATCTCCAAAGTTCTAAAATTTTGAAAATTCTGCAAGCTATGAAGGTAAAATATTTAAAAGTAAAATGCTGGTAATTCAGGAAACTAACAAAAGTAATGAACTAATATATTTTACGTTTGGATACACATATCAGTAAGATAAAAAGCATTTTATAATCTCAAAGATCTTGTGGAAAATGTCCTACTAGCAAAACCAGCAACTAACAGTCTTAATATAAAGGTTTTTATTGGTGTTACCTCATGTTTACTACTCCTGAATACTGTTTGGTTTTATCTGTTTGTATTAGAATTACATATATTTTTTAAAAAATCAGAATATGATTTTCAAAAAAGCATATTGCACTGGTCAGTATAATCATCAAACTGTTTCATGTAAAACTATACACTCACGGTCAGTCAGTCAGTCAGTCAGTTCAGTCACTCAGTTATGTCCGACTCTTTGCAACCCCATGAATCGCAGCACGCCAGGCCTCCCTGTCCATCACAAACCCCCAGAGTCTACTCAAACTCATGTCCATCGAGTCGGTGATGCCATCCAGCCATCTCATCCTCTGTCGCCCCCTTCTCCTCCTGCCCCCAATCCCTCCCAGCATCAGGGTCTTTTCCAATGAGTCAACTCTTTGCATGAGGTGGCCAAAGTACTGGAATTTCAGCTTCAACATCAGTCCTTCCAATGAACACCCGGGACTTTTCTCCTTCAGGATGGACTAGTTGGATCTCCTTGCAGTCCAAGGGACTCTCAAGAGTCTTCTCCAACACTACAGTTGAAAAGAATCAATTTTTCGGCGCTCAGCTTTCTTCACAGTCCAACTCTCACATACAGATATGGTATGTACATGCATATAATACACACAAACACACATACTTGAGTTTTGTAAAAAGTGGTTAAGTCTGGGTCACTGCTTGCAAATGCAGTAAATCCATACATCAACACACTCTTATAAACCCTAAAGGTGGTGTCAGGTTTGCAAAAAAGACCAACAACTCTTTCCTATCAACTGACACTCACATGATTTCCAATAGTAGAGACTTGAAAATAAAGAACAAGCATTTTATATTTTAAACTTAATAACAGAAGAAAAAAAATAAGTGGCAGCATTATGCTTAAGGTTTGGAAACTTAAAAATCTCTCAGAGAAACAGATTCTGGATAAAAATAATATGAAAAATATAATTCCCAAATCATGTTACCTTTCCTGAATTGCTATCCGTGGCACAAAAGTAACTTTGGTGAACACTGATAAAAACCAAGCCAGTGTAATTCAATTCATCAACAATGTGTGCATTAAGCAAAGACTAAAGGAGTGTCCTCTCTGCTTTGACCACTAACTCATCCATCTTGTAGAGCTGCGTAGAGAAGCAGAACCAAAGCCCAGAAAAAGAAGGTGATAATGCCAGTAACATAACTACCATTTATTAAGTGATTACCTATCCAATCACTGAATACTTAGCAGGGAGATTTTAAAGTACTGTCAAAATTTGATCTAAACAAAGCATGTGTGCTCAGTCATGTCCAACTCCCATGAATCCCATCAGGCTTCTCTGTCTATGGGATTCTCCAGGCAAGAACACTGGAATGGGTTGCCATGTCCTCCTTCAGGGGACCCTCCTGACACAGGGATTGAACCCAAGCCTCATGTCTCCTGCAATGGCAGGAGCATTCTTTACCACTAGCACCACCTGGGAAACCCTAAGCCAGAATACAAAACCTGACCCATTTGACTCCCAACTAACATTCTTCAACTTTCAGTATTTTAAGAATATTTTCTCTGGTATTTAAGGTGACTTTCTGGAAAAGCCAATAATCAGTATAGTTAACCAAAGATGGCTTCCATGAAAACTGATCAGTTGAATATGTTTATGACTCAAGAATAACTAACCTAAGGATGTGGTGATGGTACTATGTAATTTTTTATGCCTAAAATTCTTAACAATGGTTCAGAAAGTTTATAGAGTTTGCTATCTCTTAAATACTTCTCCAAATTCCCCATCATTTCCTTTAAAAGATTAAAAAAAAAAAATACCTCTGTTTAAACAAATTATTACATAGAAATAGAGAATATTCTTTTGTAGAACATTCAGATAAATTTGGTATTCAGTTCAGTTCAGTCACTCAGTCGTATCCAACTCTTTGCAACCCCATCAATCGGAGCATGCCAGGCCTCCCTGTCCATCACCAACTCCCAGATTTTACTCAAACTCATGTCCATCGAGTCGGTGATGCCATCAGCCCATCTCATCCTCTGTCGTCCCCTTCACCACCCACCTCCAATTTGGTATTACACTCATGAAAAAAGGACACTTTAGTTTCTTACTTACTACAAATAAACACTATCACCTTCCCTAAGAATTTACTTCATAAAACTGCTTTCAAACAACATTCTGAAATCTTGCACAAGTGTAAATCCTTCTATAACCCATACAGTAACACAACACCCAAACAATGTCAAGAATGAATACCTGCATTGGCTTACAGTAACTCAGAGGTCACTGATGTTCCTGATGAAAAGTGTTTTAGCGAATGCTTTGAGGGTCAGACTGAAGCAGGTTGAGAATCTGATGTAAGATATAAATTTCTTTTATGTTTCGTTTACAAAAGGAGGACTAAGGAGCAGTAATCCAAAAGGATTACAAAATCAAGGTGATTACTAACTGATAATAAAATATTTAAGCATGTTCGAAGTCTGTGGATAATAAAATGAGATTCTGGAATTAGAAGACAGTGAACTGCTAAATCAGGATCTTGGAAGGGAAGAGAGACTAGAAACAAAGATCAAGCACATATACACAAGAGGAGGCAAGAACTCAAGTTTAAAAGTAACAGACTGGTAGACTCGGATAAGAACTTGATGACTGAGAGAGAATAAGTTGGTAGACGAAGGAGTTAATGATACCAAGATTCACAAAGCCCACCTTGTTAAACTCTTGGCAATTATTAATAAATACACATACACACCCACTCCTCCTTCCCTAAACTGTGAGTTTATCTAAAATGTCTTGATGATAAATTTATTGTTTAATAAATACAGCTTGTGAGGACAAACAGGCATAGTGTCCTTAACTCTGGGTCTGATGTGTACATAGCCTTTTCTTTTCAAACCTGAATATTTTTGCATGACTACATATCAAACTACTATGATATATCAGACCTAATTAAGATTATTTCCCTTAAAGTGACTTGGGGGTGTCAAACTAAGATAGCATTAGAGGGAGAAGATCTCAGCAAATGAGATAGGAGAATCCAATCTCAATCAGTAATTCTTTGGAGAACCAACCACTAAGAACCTTAAAGAGGCCAGATGAAGCTGGCTTCTTTGGGCAAATCTGAAAAAATTGATTGTAAGCATGAGTTAAAGTCGCTCAATTGTGTCCAACTCTTTGCTACTGAGTCCATGGAATTATTAAGGCCAGAATACTGAAATGTGTAGCTATTCTCTTCTTCAGGGGATCTTCCCAACCCAGGGATCAAACCCAAGTCTCCCAAACTGTAGGCAGACTCTACCGTCTGAGCCCCTAGGGAAGCCCAAGAATACTGGAGTGGGTAGCCTATCCCTTCTCCATGGCTCTTCCCAACTCAGGAATCGAACTGAGCTCTCCTACACTGCAGGCAGGTCCTTTACCAGCTGAGATACCACTGAAGCCAGATACTGAAAAACCTAATGTTCGGTGTCTATAAGAACACACTACATTATTTTACAAGTGGTAGTTTGTAGGTAATCATAAAATAAAACTCTTGAGGATTGGAAATTTAATAATTTTAAAATTGTAAAATATCACATATTTACCCGTAGCTTGTAAAAGATTCTTCTAGTTGTTTCTATGGTTTTAAAAATATGCAATAAAGAGAGTTTCCTAGTTGCCAAGCAGTTACAAATTTCAGGGTTTCACTGCTTGGGCTTTGGCTCAATCTCTGGCCAGGGAACTGAGATCCTGCAAGTCCTGTGGTGTGGCCATAAAAACAAACAAACAAATGAACAAACCACAGCAGAGCTTCTCTTCTGCACCAAATTTAAAAAATAAAAATTAAAAAATATAGGTGTCCTGTTACTACTTAACCTCTGATTTTAAAACTAATTTAAAAATTAAAATTTAAAGCCTGCATAAGATTGAGTCATGTAACAATAAAGATACAGGCCTTAGAATAAGGCCGCTCCAAAGAGAAAGTATAACTTCTGGAAATTAGGACTGCTTTTAATCAGAGCTAGCTTCTACATGGCATTTTAGAATTTCTCTGGCAGTTCTAAACATTCTGTCTCCCTCCTCACAGATAAAGAAATGAAAGTTGGGGTGGCATGTTAACTGACAAAAGTTGGTGAGCTTACTAAGTAAAAGGTAATGGAGAAACAACGAGAAAGACGTCTTCAAGAACTCAGTTTCATTTCATTTTTCACCAGGTTATGTTACCTTACTTCTCTAAAACTTCTGGAAAAAATTATTCATGATTTTACAAGGAAAAAAATGGTATCAAATTTGCACTGGTACTGCACTTTTTCTAAACTAACCTCATAAACTGAGCTATCTTTTACCATCTGTTACTATATGTTAAAATATAAAATGAAAATATATGACTTACCTCACCATTTACTTAAACTGCCTCATCTTTCAAGATCAGGTCATCATTAAAATTTATCAATCACTGCTTGTATCCCAGGAACCTAATGATTATCTACTGGATCTTCCCTCTCCAGGTTTCCCACCTATCGCCCCAACACTGCTACCGATTTATCTTCCCAAAAACATCCCTGTTCTGCTTTTCTACCAAGTGAAATAGAAATCGGGCTTCCCCATCAGCTCAGCAGTTAAGGAATAAGCCTGTCAATGTAGGAGATCCACGTTTGATCTCTGGGTAGCGAAGATCCCCTAAAGAAGGAAATGGCAGCCCAGCCCAGTATTCTTGTCTAGGAAAACTCACAGACAGACGAGCCTGGTGGGCTACAATCCATGGAGTCACAAAGAACCACACACAACTGAGCACACACAGCAATGACTAGTAAATGGGCTTCCCAAGTGGCTCAGATGGTAAAGAATTCATCTGACAATGCAAGAGACCCAAGTTTGATCACTAGGTTGGGACGATCCTGTGGAAAAGGAAATGGTAATCCACTCCAGTATTCTTGCCTCAGAAAATTCCATGGACAGAGGAGCCTGACTGGCCTCTTCTGTGGCTGGCGTCACACAAAATTCAGAAACAACTTAGTGACTACTTAATGACTACTACTTACAACAACAATGATTAATAACGTTGATCTTCTATATGCTTACTTTTTCCTTTGGTGAAAGATCCACTCTTTGCCCATTTTCAAAATAAGGTTGTTTTTTTCTTACTGAATTAAAAATTTAATATTCTGGTTCCTAGACCCTTGAATATAGGCTTCAGAAATACACAGAAATATTTTCTCCAACAGAGTTATTTTTTTACTCTGTTGACAGTGTCTGAGAAACAAAAACATTTTCAAATTTGACTTAGTTCTATTTATTTTTCCTTTGCTGTTTGTGGTTTTTGGTGCCAAACCTGCAAAGCTGCTGCCGTTAATAATTCAATTTAAGAATACTTTCACCGAATTTTCTTTTCAGTGTTTCAGAATTTTAACTCCCACATTTAAGTCATTTTTTTCTTTTTTAAGGTTAGTTTTTAAAACTCAACATTTTATTTTTTTGGTATCCTTTGGGTCTTCCTTGCTTTGCACAGGCTTTCTCTAGTTGCAGTGAGAAGGGAGCTACTCTTCATTATGGTGCCTGAGGCTCTCATTGCAAAGGCTTCTCTTGTTGCAGAAGACATGAGCATGAGCATGAATAACTGCAGCATGTGGACTCCATAGTTATGGTGCACAGGCTTGGTTGTTCCATATCATTTGGAATCCTCCCGTACCAGGGGTCAAACCCATGTCCCCTGTATTGGCTGGCAGGTGGACTCTTCCACTGTGCCACCACTGAATTCTACATTTAAGTCCTGAGTTACTTTTGTATATGTTCCAGATAGTGGCCCAACTTCATTCATTTACATGTGGATGTAAAAATTATCCCAGTAATTACAGTTATTACAGTAATTACAGTTATCCCAGTATTTATTATTATCGGCTAAAGAGACCGTTTTTCACCTTACTGAACTATCTTGACAACTTCATGAAAAATCAACTGACCACAGATGTACAGATTAATATGTGTGGACTATTCCATTCACTTATATGCCTATCCGTACCCAACACTAGTCAGTCTTGTTTACTACAGCTTTTCTTTTTTTAACATGGGAAGGTCTTAATTTCTCCTTTATTTTTAAAACTTTAGTTAGAGAATACTTAGTTGACAATCTTTGTTCAACTTTTAATATGTTGAACACATTATCCATATGCCTTCCAGCTACCATTTTTCCTAATGAGAAAACTGCCATTACTCTTTTTGAGGAAAGAGCATTTGTATGAGAAGAATCAATTCTGCCTGGCTTTCAAGATTTACTGTCTTTTAACAAATTAAAAGTCACCTCTTCTATCAATTTTCTCCCTGATAATGTTTAATTCAATTTTTTAACCACTTCATTTTTGTAATTTTCTAAAACATGACCAGAAGATTGATAATTACGTATTTTAACTCTTATTGCTGCTTGTAACGTTTTTGCCAATTAGTTTACACATGGTATAAAGTTCAAATAGTACAAAGGGTATACAATAAAAAATGTTTCCGTGCAAGTCATGTCTGCAATCTCCTCTGCAGAGCAATTCCTGAGGGTTTCTGGGTAAATATTTGGAATCTCATGCAAATGCACACATATCTATATGAATTCCTAAAAGTATAATTTTTGCTATGGGTATATGCATTTAAAATTTTGTTTTAAATGTCACTGTCAGGTGACTTCCCTGACAGTCCCAGTAGTTAAGACTTCTGCTTCCACTGTAGGGGGTGCAGGCTCAATCCCTACTTATGAACTAAGATCTCACATGTCATCCAGTACAGCCAGAAAGACAATAAATAAACTTTTGTACACAGACAATACAGTGGATTAGTGTGACAACACAGTGGCCTTTACCTTGTTGATGTTTCCTGAATTTAACAGTTTAGTTTTCACTTCCTTTTATTGCCGAGTAACAGTTCCTTTGACATAGTGTACACCTGGTATAAATTTCCTAAATACATTTTAGAATGCTTATACTAAAAAACATCAGTTTTAGCCTGACAAACAAAACCTTACTTCTGTATCTTATCAAACAAACTTTAAAAAACTGATTAAGACTTCCTTGGTGCTATAGTGGGTAGAAATCTGCCTTCCAATGCAGGGAAAATGGGTTCTATCCCTAGTCTAGGAAGATCCTACATGCTGTGGAGCTACAAAGCCTATGTGCCACAACTGCTGAAGCCCCCAAGTCCCAGGGCCCATGTTCAGCAACAAGAGAAGCCACCACAATGAAAAGGCTGCATACCACAACTATAGAGTAGTTTCCCCTCATCATAACCAGAGAAAGCCCATGTGCAATAACAGAGACAGAGTGAAACCAAAAATAAAGAAAGTATCTCAGTAGGACATAATCCCTAACATATCCTTATTCATTTTTCAGAAACAATTCCTATGTTAAACTGTTATTCTGTCTTACCATTTTAAAATAAATTCTAAAAACAAACACAGCACCTGGTAGTGAGCTTACAATGGTAAGGAATGTAACATATCCAATTAGCTATTGAACAAAGGAATATATACATAGAACTTAAGAATATAAAATAAGTGAAATAAGTATTTCATCATCCTTTGTATTCTTATAACTACTAGAAGCAATAAACCATAAATTGTATGCATCATCTAAGTTTATGTATTAGATAAGGTTTGGGCTTCATTTATTCACTCATCACAGAAGCACTTTATAGTAAATGTTCAATATAACCAATCATAATTAATTGGAAACTAATACCATAATACCAGGCCAACTGATTAAAACATTTAAACTAGATGGCCCTGTAGGGGGCATGATAATGACAGAATTTCAGCCATAAAAGTAATGTATTCAATAAATATTTCAACCTAATAGTTTGATGGTAGAGATACCTAAAACAAGTAAGATGCATCAAATTCTATCCTCAAGACATGGTCAATTTAAAATCAACAGTAGCATCTAGACTGTGACTATATATTGCCATTGTGCTGTAAAAGTAATCATCTGAGTCTAGATACATTATTATATAATAAAAAAAAAGAGAATTCTTCTTTGTCACTAAAGGAGATCTTCAGAAGGAAGAAAATTGACAAAATCAACACTAAACATTGTATAAAAACTTAGGCATTTAGATTTAATAACTTACTGTCATTTCTAGAAAGAGAATAGACATCTGTTTACATTCTTTTATCTACACATGTTGAATAAATACATCAAAGAACTGAGAAACTTCCTATTATTATTAAAAACATTGACTGTCAATAACAATGTCTCAGGTTTCTCTATCATGTATAAAATCAGATTAGACCATAACTTTGTTGCATTCATAACAAAACAGGTGCCAAGCACTCCTTTTCCCCACAGAGTTTTAAATAATAGAGAATAAAAAGAAGTATATTTCATAGAAGGCAAAAACAAGTACATACCAATGTAACAGAAATCTCTAGATAAAAATCACCTTTAAAAAATTTATATTCTAATTAAATTTACATTAAAATTAAAACCTAAATTAGTTGTGATAAATATTAACCATACCCCTTTTTCTTCAGAAATACAATCAAGGTCAGAAACTATAAATTATTAAGAACCTCAATACTTAATCTAGAATAAGGTTTTATACACACAAGGAGTTCAATGAGTATTTATTAAACCAGCAGAATGAGATTTGTGACAGCTATTATGCAAGTTCAGTTGAATGCAAAAAATTATAATTATAATGTTGGGCTATATGATATGCCTGATCACAAAAGGGATGTATAAATGCTTAACATCTCTGCCCCCAAAATTTGTGCAGTAACTTTTAACAGTGCTATGCTCAAGACAGAAGGGATAAAGATTTATATTCAGAATTAATGGGAACCTCTTAACTCCATCTACACAGTAGAACTTGTTTCCAAAGAAAACAGTTGTCCCATGAGCTAGCAATTTAGGATAAACAAGTACTTTAAATCAGCAACTATATGACGGACCTAGTCAACAAACTGAACCTCATTAATATAAGGAATATACAGAAAGACTGAAGTTAGGAAATAGCAAACCCGTACAAACAGTGATTCTACTAACTTAACTATTATGAGTATGAGATAAAGTATAAGCTAAACTATATCTAATTATTTCCCAGGTGACTTTAATCAACAAAAAAAAAATTTTTAAGGTAAATACAATGAAGAAACCCAGTATTCCACAAACAGCTATGAGCAGAATGCAAAATCAATGGTATTAAATTTCTAATCTATCTAAAATCTAAGTAAATTAATTGTTTACACTCATGCATTACTACTATATTCCACAGCATTGAAGTAATATAATTCCAAGCCAAAAGATAATTTATTTTTTTAAATATAATTACTTCAAGGAGAAGTGGGACACTGGTGTGGATAAAGACCCTAAAGTGCAAAAGTGACTCCATTTATAAAGACAAAGTTTCTTTTTCAAGCTGAAACTCTTCCAAATTTCAGTGGTAATGATAATACAGCAGGTAACAGCCTCATCACTTCTTCCATGATTTCAGCTTTTATCTTTCTACTAAATCCTTATATAGAAAAAACTATTTATTTTTGTACCATTTGACTTTCCTTAATTATGGCTATCTTACAGGAACCAAACTATACCAATAGTGCAAACAGGCCTAAGAGATTTATCTTAATTTTATATAAGTTTAAGACAAGAAAATATCCCCCAGATGTAAGTTAGAAAAGACAGCCTTCGAAAACACCTTTGACAATCACTATACCCCAGGACTTACAGGAAATCATAAGGTAGTCCTCACAGTTGCCTTTGTCATCATCCTGCTGGTCCACAGGGATCCCGTTGGCATCTATGACTGCTTCTGAGGCACAATCTGCTACCAATACGTCTTCTGACACTATGTTGGCTGTCAGAGGATCAGTGACAATTTCTGCCTCTACTACACTATCATGAACAATGTGTTCAACGTGTCCAACGTCAGACACATGTACAGACTCACTGGTCAAGACGTGTTCTGGCATACACATTGAGGCTGAAGTAACATCAGAGGCTAAGACGTCATCTGGGACTGTGCAATGTGCTAAGGACACTTCTTCTGTTACATCTGAGGAAAGCACTTGCTCAGGAATGATGACATTTTCAGACACATCTGCTTCTTCTAAGATATCAGAGCACTGAACATCCTCAATAACAACATCCTCAATAACATCTTGGATTACAACTGAGTCTGGATCATCAGGAACAAAATTATGCACAGTTATATCTGAATCCACAACATCTGAAACAAAAACAGTTTCTTGTACTTCCACAACAATTTGATCACCATCCATGTGTGTAGCATCAGTTCCTTAAAAATACAAAAATTAAAATGACAAATTTCAGGTAGGCATTAATGACAATCTCAAATGATATTATTTCATTTCCACCAGGAAAACAGACCATATACTTGGCTTTGTCAAACAACAAACAGCTTTAAGAAATAAGGTATTAACACACAGTTTTTACTCAACCCCGAACAAATAACATGTAAAGAAATAGAAAAATAAGAAAGGCAGGGCAGTCATAAAAGAAAAACAAAGTTCCCAGCAACTAAAAGGACAGGCACATCAATGAAAAGAGACAGAATGCCACAGTTACAGAGAAAGGAAGAAAGACAACTGACCAAGAATCTCTGATGACCCATAAGATGAAAAAAGGTACAGCGGCATGGAGCAGTGGAGGTTGAGGTTGGTCTCTCTGGGTTCTGACCAAATTCACAGTATTATGCCTCCACTGAGCCTCTTCCTGAGCCCTTACCCTCCCATCTCCAGGGGAGTTCCTCAGAATATAAGAAAGTCTAGTCTACTCCATTATTTAGTTAAGGAATGAAGGTCGAGAGGTGAAATCATCCATTATTTAGTTAAGGAATGAAGGTCGAGAGGTGAAATCAATTGGAGCTCATTGAGACTAAATGACTTCACCAAGTTCACAGTTGTTTGCACAACACAAGAATGCCATGAGTGAGAAAAGAAGAAAATATCCTTAACCAAACATGACATAGATAAACGAAAACAAATCTGGTATCTTGGCTCTTGGACCAGTAAAAAAGAAATATGGAAGTCTTAACTAACTAGCTACTCTGGTTGCCTTAGTGTCCCTGGCTGTGACTTAAGAGAAGCTGAATTTACAGATACCTAGCCCAATGATCCTGTGTCAATGAGCAGGCTCTAAGAGCAGATTCTTTAACAAACAAAAAAGATTAAGAATGGCCAAAGAATAATATAACATGCAATAACTCTTTAAACAGGTAAATACCCAACTAATTACATATAGAAACAATAACAAAAGGACATTTTCTTTCTATAAAACTTCTGACAAAATAATTATAATTTGTTTTCAATGTTTATAATAATTCACATTATGCAACAGATAACTTTAAACTGCATCTTAAAAACATAATTGTGAAAGCGTTAGTGCAAAGAGAACTGATTAAAAAAGGTCTATATCAGAGAACAGTTAGGACATTCAGTCTATGACCCTGGACAAGTCATTTACCCTCTGAGTTTTTGTTTCCTCATCAGTGAAATGAGGACAGTAGTATTTGCCATGCATACCTCATGGGACTGTTGTGATGATCAAATGCAAGTGTAAGGGAAGTGTTCTGAAAAAACTGGAATGAGAGGTTTCATCATTAGGACACGTGAAAATGGAAGACCTGATAGATTAAGTGACTGGCTCAAAGATAAACAACAGAGTGTTAATAAACAGGGTTAATATGCAAAAATTCCTCATTCTACCTTGGCTAATGCTCACCCAAGGCTTCCTTGTGTCCTTAAGCTAGGAAATACTATGTGTGTTTCTCCAAAGACTGTAACTTCTTTAGAGAAACTTGTGGAAAACACACATAGTATTTACAAGTTTAATTATATTTTTATATTTAAATTTTTTATTTATATTTTATATTATATTTATAAATATTTTATTTATATTTTTATAACTGTAATTCAACTACACTTCACTATGTTCAAGTGACCAAAGAGGTAGTCACCATTATCAAGCAGAAATTACCAAAAAGACTATCCCAAACTGTTTAAGAAACATATACACATACTTAGGATTTAGAAACCTCATGTTAAAAATCCCCATATTTCCTGGTAAAGTTAATTACTGTTTCATTAACATATAGCAATATGATCATATAAAATTCAATGAATGAAATCCTTAAAATTTGAATGTGTAAGAGTTGTGTTAATCATTTTAACAATATTCTGTTCTTAGAACCATGGGTAATTTGTAAATGTCAATACATTTTTTCCCACTATTATAACTTCATGAATATCATCATTCTTGTGCAGTTGGAGGAATGAAGCAAGAGTCCATTAGCCTCATACACAAGGCTCCTTTCAGGAAAGCCTTTGAGAAACAGGGCTGTATAAGTAGGACACTATCAAAACAGAGGATTTCAGGTTTATACTTTATCGCTGGGGCCATGATGAACACAGGTATGACACCATCCATATGTTATTTTAGGATGAGTACTCTACTTGCAAAGTTAATGAAAAAAAATAACTTTGAGGAAAATAATTTAATATTATAGGTTAAGAATGAGATAAAAGTGCCTCGGTTATGTGGTAGGACACTGTGAAGAGCAGTGTGGTACGCAGACTGCCCTGACCCACTCTCCTTGCAAAATGTCAATGTCTGAATGGCTGGAATTGTGAAGGTATCAAATTATGATGTATGTAGGCCATGAGTACTTTGGGCATATAATTAAAGGAATCTTAAAACAGTATGATTTCACTACAAAATTTAGGTGGGATTTTTACAAAATCCAATTTGATTACATGAACCAAAATCCAACTTGATTACACGTCTCTTAAAGCAGAGAAATTCACTAGACTGGTATCAGAGAGCTGACACAGAACATTAATTTTGAGAGACATGCAATTCTCAGTTCCTGCGGATGGGCACAGGAGGGAGGTATTGGCACATGAAAAGCAGGAGAAGGTATACAATTAGCAAGAAGCAAAGAGCAGCCAGCAAGGAAATAGGGACTTTGGCTCCACAATGGAAAGAAAGTGAATTCAGCCAACCACATGAATTAGCTTGAAATCACAGTTTCATCCCCAAACCCCAGAAACACTCTGCTGACACCATGATTTCAGCCACATAAAATCCAAAATAGCATAGCTATGCCACAACAGATTTCTGACTATGGAAACTGAAATGTAGAATTTCACTGTGTTAAATTGTTTTATCTGTTTATAGAGTTTGGCGTAGAAATGAATACAGATTTTTGATACCAGAGTGTGGAGGGCCACTATGACAGATTCCTACAAATGTCAAATAGCTTTGATTTCCGCTTGAATAGACGACAAACAGAAATACGGATGCTAACAATTCACGTTAGTAAAAATTCAGAAGGAAGAACCAATCAAGGCAGAAAATTCTTAAGACACTTAAGTCACCGCGTACAGATAGTTAATACAAATCTAGACTTTAGAATACTGCTAATGCTGCTTACAATAGCCAGGACATGGAAGCAACCTAGATAGATGTCCATCAGCAGACGAATGGCTAAGAAAGTTGTGGTACATATGCCCAATGGAATATCACTCAGCTATTAAAAAGAACACATTTGAATCAGTTCTAATGAGGTGGATGAAACTGAAGCCTATTATAGAGAGTGAAGTAAGTCAGAAAGAAAAACACTGATATAGTATATTAATTCATATATATGGAATTCAGAAAGATAGTAATGATGACCCTATATTTGAGACAGTGAAAGAGACACAGATGTAAAGAACAGACTTTTGGACTCTGTGGGAGGAAGTGAGGGTGGGATATTTTGAGAGAACAGCACTGAAACTTGTATATTAACATATGTAAAACGGATCACCAATCCAGGTTCAATGCATGAGACAGGGCACTCAGGGCTGGTACACTGAGACAACCCTGAAGGATGGACTGGGGAAGGAGGTGGGAGAGGGGTTCAGGATGGAGGACATAGTTACACCCATCACTGATTCATGTGATTGTGTTGCAAAAACCACTACAACATTGTAATTAGCCTCCAAGTTTAAAAAAAAAAAAACACTGCTAATAAAAGCTCAAAATGTAGTGAAGAACACGTTATGCAAAAACTAAAGAAAGGAACATACTGTTATGTTGTGATGAGTATAGCTTATTAGCAAAACTATCCTGCAAGTCCATGGAAAGAGTAACTTGTCAAATTTAACTCAGATATTTAGCTCAGGAGCGTTTAGTGATGTTGCTACTGTAAGCTGGTTTCTTTCTGCTGCTAAGCTAAATTCAAGGAAAGAAAAGGAAATTGTAGAAGAATAAAAAAGGTAGAAGGACTTAATTTGGGATATTCTGTCTCAACAGATGAAAAAATAAAAATAGAGTTAAACCTGGGGTGATGTGATGTGAGGAAAAAACTTTCTACAGAAAAAGTAGTTTGTGACTCTACACTGCCCTGAAATTTCAGACAGACCAAACTGTCTGAGAATAAGGTCTTTCTGAGGCTGTAAATGGTGTGCCTCACACCATTAAACAAACTAAAATGTTTCTAGGGAGTTTACAGTATTGTCCCTCAATCATCTTAGCAAAAGTCCAAAAGAAGTGGTATTATTTGTGAAAGATATGTAGATAAATCTCTTCTCTGGTAAAGGAAATGCCCGTGAAACAGAGAAGCGACTCACAAAATTATTTGAAAGTTTATACTTTCAGAATCAATACTAATTTGGATTATTAGCCTGGTGTAAAGACAACAGAAAAAATACAACATAAGGAAAGCTGGCACTCCAAATTCTAGTAGTAAGAAGCACACAGACAAAACTACTCAGTTGAAAAACACCATCTTTGATGAAAAAGGGAAGGATAACTCAAGGCAGCCATTAAATGCCCAGGATTTGAAACCTAATGGTGATTACTACATTAACCTACCCAGTTATTTTTGAACTTTATTAATACCATTTCACCCTCCTTTCACCATCTGAATGAACCAGGATATTCAAGGGTACCCTACCATTTACACTAGGAGTAGATAACTTGTTTCTTCAGCTGTATAGGACTGCAGATGAAGAGGAACTCAAACCTTGAACTAAACCTAATGAACTATATACCCAGTGTATCCTGAACATCTGATTTAGATGCTATTTTAGATTTTTCTTAACTTCAGATGAGCATTTTGGATGCCAAATCTGAGAACCTGAGGAGAGGATGAATGGATTTTACACTTATGAGAGGCTTAAATGTTTGGGAACCAGAGTGATAGGCAAAAGAGTTCCTCAAAGATATCCAAATCCTAATTCTTGGATCTAGAAAATATGTGTGTGACACAGTAAAAGAAATCTTACAGATGGAATTAGGGGTGTCAGTAAGATACAGGGAGATTATGCTGGCTGGAGCCAAGAAAATGTGACAGGAAGCAACTTCAGATTCAAAACTTGATAGGGACTCAATTTGCTACTGCTAAAGAGAAACACATGTAAAACCTGAGAAGGAATATAGGCAGTCTCCAGAAGCCAAAAAACAAAAAAAAAGGCAATCAGCAAAGGAATGAAGCCCTGCCAACACCCTGAGTTTGGCTTTGTGAAATTCTACATAAATGACAGTTAAGTCACATGGTATATGAATTTCCAACCTACAAAAATGTGAGGTAACAAACATGCATTTTATAGGTCACCAAATTTGTAGAAATGCATTACAGCAAAGAGAGAAAACCAATACCAGCAGAAATAACTAACAGGACTTAACTGGGAAAAATGAGAATAACTAAAGTCAACAGCTAAGAATTTGATACTGACGGTATTATTGACAAGATTGAGCTGGCAGTGAGATTTTGATAGGATAAAAAGATACCTAAGTATGAATAAATTACAATCTAAAAATCCATCTATAGATAAACAATTCCAAATCTGGCAAATGGAAAGTGGAACAACCATGAAACAGATATACCTATTCCATCAAAACATGAGTTTGGTTCCTGTGGCTGTATTTCAAGTTCATCTTCATCCATGGCCTCCGATTCTCATTAGTCACAGCTCCTAAACCAGGGAATAAAGTACACCAAACATTAACTGTTTATATTACATATATCATCATGATATTTATACTTCTGAAATGGTCACATCTATTGATTAATCAGAAACCTATCAATGTAAAGTAAAGGAAACAGCATGATTTTTCCCAAAATATTTGGACAATTATATCACAAGAAAGGGAAGTAAATCAACCAGGATGACAGTGCTTGGGGACTTTCTGTTTTAATCACAGTATAAGCTATATAAACAACATACTTTTTTTTAAATTGAGGCACAGCTGAGTGCAATTATTATGTAAGTTTCAAGTATACAACACAGTGACTCAACAATATTTGAAAGTTATAGTCTACTTATAATTAAAAAATATTGGCTGTGTTCCCTGTGTGGTACAACATGTCTTTGAGCTTATATATCGTACATTTAATAGTTTGTACCTCTTTATTTCCTACCTTATCTTTCTTCTCCCCTTCTCACTGGCAACCAGTTTGTTATCTATGAAGTCTGTTTCTTTTCTGCTGCATTTCAGTAATTTCTTTTATTAAAGTGCATAAATATTAACTGTTTAGTTTAATTTATACATGTGTATTATTTTTAGCATAATTCAGAATAAGATACAGAGCATTTTTTGTACTCCAGAATCACCCTCTAGCTTCCTCGCCATTAACAGTAAATGACCCTTTTAAGATTCAAGTTAAACAAACTTTGTACTGAGGGGATTTCAGCAAAATTCTTATTACATCTTTGAATTTAATACAGACTACCATCTTCCTACCAAAGAATTACAGAAGGGTAAAAGATAAAAATTTATTACAATGATAAACATGCCTGAGATTTCTGCTTAGCTTACAATCACTTCCCTTCACTGACCTTCTGATTGCAGAAATAATTCTCAAAGCGTATTTATATTCTCCAGGCAACAAATGATTTGGTAGCAGCTAGGAAAAAAAAAAAAATCATCTTTGAACATAATAAAACCAAAGTTCCACTTGTAGGATGTCTGAAACCATAAGTAAGAGTTTCTCTTTCTCCTAGTGACTGAAATAATAACATTTAAACATAAAGATGATGGTCTTCTACAAAATTTAATCTATGGTAGAAGAAATAGCCAGTTAAAAAGAAGTTAAAATACAAGAATGCAAAGTACCCAGCACATGCCTAAAAAATAAGTGGGTAGATTAGAGGGAGCAGAAAGCTGAGGTTTATTGGGGGGTCATGATTTACTTAGCACCAGTTCAGTTCAGTTGCTCAATCATGTCCAACTCTTTGCAACCCCATGAATCGCAGCATGCCAGGCCTCCCTGTCCATCACCAACTCCTGGAGTTTACTCAAACTAACATCCATTGAGTCAGTGATGCCATCCAGCCATCTCATCCTCTGTCGTCCCCTTCTCCTCCTACCCCCAATCCCTCCCAGCATCAGGGTCTTTTCCAATGAGTCAACTCTTTGCATGAGGTGGCCAAAGTACTGGAGCTTCAGCATCAGTCCTTCCAATGAACACCCAGGACTGACGTCCTTTAGGATGGACTAGTTGGATCTCCTTGCAGTCCAAGGGACTCTCAAGGGTTTCCCAGCATTAGGGTCTTTTCAAATGAGTCAGCTCTTTGCATCAGGTGGCCAAAATATTGAAGTTTCTTAGCACCAAGCACCACACAAACTTAAGGCTGGTTTTTCCTATCTCCACTCTCTAATTCACCTTTAATCCTGCTATCACACATAGTATTATTTTTGTTGACAATATACAAGAATGTCTGCTTGTTAAAATTTCAAATAATGTAGTGTAGTGGGTATATCTTTCTCTTTTAGGTCCTTGATCCTGGAGGAACTGCCCCTCCCATAGGTAGGTAAATCCTACTGAAAGCAACAGTCTCCTTTTTGAGTGCGACCAATCAAAGCCCGCACCCTTAACCATCAAACTGATACACTATGCCTAGAATACATTCACCAGAAAATAATCCACAAGCCACAAACCAAACTAGGAACAACAACTGGGTTCCTACAGCCCAGAGACCATTGAAAGAAACTATTCCAAGTATACAACGATAAATTTAGTATACCTTCTCTTCCTTGCCCATTCCTTCTCTACAGAATCCCAGTAAAGGCTCTACATCATATTTCCTCTGCTTCCTTCCACTATGTGGTCCTTAAAGGAATGCCATGCTCCTCTCCTCCTCCTCTTGTATCTGTGACTATAAACTTCTTCCTTTTTCTAAAGTATAATTTAAATGATGTCAGATCTCAATGGAAAATATGCTAATGGCTCCCTGCTGGCTCTAAACAAAATCAAACCCTGTGGTCTACAAGCCTCCAAGATCTGGCCTGACTATCCCTCAATTATTATTTTAATTTCCCTTAATTCATCTTCTTTTCCTTTCTACCACCAACACCAATCTGTTTGTCTCTCTCAACAGCCAAAAATATACAACATCTCCACATGACCCAAACTCTACCCCTGGTTTCAGATATGGAAAGACCTTCCTACATCATCATCTGTTTTGATTTATCTCTTACATGTTCGGTTCAGTTCAGTCGCTCTGCCGTGTCCAACTCTTTGCGACCCCATGAACCGCAGCACACCAGGCCTCCCTGTCCATCACCAACTCCCGGAGTTTACTCAAACTCATGCCCATCAAGTCGGCGATGCCATCCAGCCATTTCATCCTCTGTCGTCCCTTTCTCCTCCTGTTCCCAATCCCTCCCAGCATCAGGGTCTTCTCCAATGAGTCAACTCTTCACATGAGGTGGCCATGCTGAGTTTCAGCTTCAGCATCAGTCCTTCCAATGAACACCCAGGACTAATCTCTTTTAGGATGGACTGGTTGGATCTCCTTGCAGTCCAAGGGACTCTTACATGTACTTCCCCATAAAAAGAAAATTCTTAAAAAACTCTGATTAGAGTTCACTTCATTCTTTTTTTTTTTCCTAAAGCGTATGTCACAGTTCTTGATGTATCTCTCAATGTTTGACATTTTAACCACATAGTCCTTAACGAATACACAAGTAAAAAAACTCAATTGTAATTAAAGATTAATTTCCAAGATGTCATCCCTAAGACATTTCCAATCCATTTTCAAAAGACAACCTGTTTCATGAGTTTTATTCCAAATGCTTCAAATAAAAAGGTCATGGTAAGTACAGTAATAAATATTTTTCAATCATAAAAATATGGTAGATACTTCTAAATAAATTGTCACTGCTTCCTCTCTCCAAAACTTTCTAGCTTGTCTTCTTTTTCCTCTCAAAAATGCAATTATAAAAAGGTAATTGAGGAAATGTCTTAAGAGCATAAGAAAAAGTAAAATGATGTATTATTTAAGGCATCTTCAAATTTCCCTTCAAAAATCATTTTATTAGCTCTAATAAAATTTCAATTTGGATACATCATGGTAGAATAAGTTTTCTACAATTCTCACCCAAAGAACACTGCCAGTGCTCTGTGACAGCCCAGAGTGGGATGGTGAGGCAAGAAGAAGAGAGGTTCAAGAGAGATGGAACATGTTTATCTATGGTTGATTCATAGGACATATGAACATCTATGGTTGATTCATGTTGATGTATGGCAGAAATCAAACAATACTGTAAAGCTATCATCCTTCAACTAAAACTAAATAAATTTTAAACATATATTAAAAATAAATCAAGGACACATGACAACCAATGAAACACAGTAACTTTCCAGTAATCAACCCAAAAGACATGGAGATCTGCAAAATGCCATAGAGAATTATGAAATCATTTTAAGAAAGTTCAGTGAACTAAAAACACAGAAAAGCTAAACAAAACATTGAAAGCCACATGTAAACAAGGAAGTTTAAGTCCAAGACAGTGATTATAAAAGAGAACCAAACAAATTTCTGAAAGAATATAGGGAGATGAAATGGAGGGGGGCATCTCTCAATAGACAGCATCAACAGCAAAATGGATCAAGCAGAAGAAAATCATTTGATGACATGACCTTCATATAAATTAGTCAGAGATAAAAACTATGGGCTATCATCATAGAACGCAACTTACATACTACTGGCATCCCAGGAAACAAGGAGAGAAAGACGGGAACAATGACTTCAAGGAACTAATAGTTTCCCTAACCTGTAAAATACCTGGATATCCAAATGTTCTATATTCCCTGAATTTCATCCTAAATGATGAAACTCAGATCTCAAGACACATAATTCAACTTTCAAAAAGGGAAACAAGTGAATTTTAAAAGCAGCAAAGAGAAAAATTTCTCTAAAATGTAATCCCTATCAAGTTATAGATGTATTTCTCAGAAGAAACAAGGTAAGCTAGAAGCTAGTATTAAAAGAAATTTTTTTTTAAATGGGACTATATTGCTTTACAGTGTTGTGTTAGTTTCTACTGTACAACAAAGTGAATCAACCGTATGTGTACATTTACTTCCTCCTCCTTTTGGAATTCCTTCCATTTAGGTCACAAAGATCATTAAGTAGAGTTCTCCATGCCTTACAGTAAGTGCTCATTAGCTATCTGTTTTTATATACTGTATTCATACTATCAATAGTGTCTAAGTGTCTATCCCAATCTCCCAATTTACTCCATTCCTCCCATCCCAACACTATTTTTCACATTTAGTCTGAAGAACTCCTTTCAGCATTTATTATAAGGCAGGTAGGTCTACTGGTAATGAACTCTTTTGCATCTGTTTGGTAAATTCTAACTTTCCTTCATTTCTGAAGGACATGTAAGACAATAATAAATTATTCTATAAATCAAAGACAAAAACTATTAAACAGTAACATTAGCTACAATTTCTAGATGAACATACAATATAAGAAAGATAAACAGTAATAACAGAAATGTCAGTGAGGAGTAAAAGGACAGAGCTTTTGTATATAATAAAGTTTTAAGTTGTCATCAGCTTAAAGCAGATCATTAGGTGCATAAGATTATTGTTAAGCCTCATACTGTTAACCAAAAACCTACAGTAGATACATAAAAGGTAAAAGAGAAGAAAGTTACCACTATGAAAAATAATCAGAAGGAAAAACAAAGAAATTCAGAAAAGAGTAAGATAGTAAGTCTTTAAGTATCATTAATGACCCTGATGTTAAATGGACTAAATTTTCCAATCAAAGGACAGAATGGCTAGATCGATTAGAAAAGAAAAAGAAAAAAGAAGACTCAACCACCAACTATATGCTGTACACAGGACACTCACTGTATGAGTTAAGGACAAACAGGCTAAACGTGAAGAGTTGGGTAAAGATATTCCTTTCAAGTGGAAATCAAAAAAGAGTAGAGATAGCTATACATTAGACAAAACAACAGTAGCTCAAAAATGGAATAGAAGATCTTTATGTAATGATAAATGGCCAATGCATCCAGACATACACCAAAAATATGTACGAAACCAACACTGTATCTTGCATTAAGCAAATACAAAATGGAGGAGTCTTACTGTTGTAATGTATTTCTTATTTCATTATTATTTGTTTTGAATGGAGAAATATATTAAAATAACTAATAAGTCTCCAGAGGCTTCAATGTAACAACTTTTAACAGACAGATCATCCGAATGCAAAATCTACAAACACTATTTGAACTACACATCAGATCAAATGGATCTAACACACATACCATCCAAAACCAACAAGATATTCCATCCAAGCAACAGGATCCTCATTCTTCTCAAGCACACTTGGACTATTCTTCACATATGTCCCAAGTCTTAACAAACTTAGGAAAAATTAATTTATAGCAAGTATCTTTCCTTACAACACTGATATGAAATGAGAAATCATCAAAAATCTTTCAACAAACAAAAAAATCCTTCTACAAAACAAAACTTGGTAGAATTTTCAGTCCTACCAAAAATTTACATGAGGGCTGAGTTATCCTACTCAAACTCGTCCAGAAAATTTGAGAGGTAGGAAAACTCCCAAACTCATACTTTGAAGCCACCATCACCCAGACTGCAAAAGCAGACAAAGATACCACAAAAAAATAAAACTACAGGCCAGGGGACGGTCCTAAGATGGCGGAGGTAAAGGATGGGGAAACCACTTTCTCCTCCACAAATTCATTGAAAAAACATCTGAACGCTGAGCAAATTCCACAAAACAACTTCTGAATGCTGGCAGAGGGTATCAGGCACCCAGAAAAGCAGCCAGTTGTCTTCAAAAGGAGGTAAGACAAAATATAAAAGATAAAATGAGACACAAAAGAGGTAGGGACGGAGACCCTCCCCAGAAGGGAATCTTAAAAGAGGAGAACTTTCCAAACACCAGGAAAACCTGTCACGGGGGGTTTGGGGAGTTTTGGAATCTCAGAGGGAAACATAACTGGGAGGAAAATGAAAAAAATAAATAAAATGCACAGATTACCTGCCTAATGGGCAACTCTCAGTACTCAGATCCACTACCAGTAAGCAGGGGCTGAACAGAGAAGTACAGGCTGCATTCCTTAGGGTAACAATAAGACCTGAATACCCTGAGGGCAATCTAAGGGAACTAAGGTGAGACAGCAACCCAAACTGTGGGATAGCCAGAGAGAGAGAGGAAAGAAAAAAGAGAGAGAGACAACTATCCCACGAAAAGCCCTAACCTTATAGGAATACCAGACCACCTGACCTGCCTCCTGAGAAATCTGTATGTACGTCAGGAAGTTAACAGTTAGAACTGGACATGGAACAACAGACTGATTCCAAATAGGAAAAGGAGAACCTTAAGGCTATATATTGTCACCCTACTTATGTAACTTATATGCAGAATACATCAAGAGAAACGCTGGGCTGGAGGAATCATAGGCTGGAACCAAGATTTCTGGGAGAAATATCAATAACCTCAGATATGAAGATGACACCATCCTTATGCAGAAAGTGAAGAACTCAAGAGCCTCTTGATGAAAGTGAGAGAGGGAGTGAAAAAGTTGGCTTAAAGCCCAACAATCAGAAAACCAAGATCAAGGCATCCGGTCCAATCACTTCATGGAAAATAGATGGTAAAACGGTGGATACAGTGGCTGACTCTTATTTTTCTGGGCGCCAAAATTACTGCAGATGGTGATTGCAGCCATGAAATTAAAAGACGTTTACTCCTTGAAGCAACTCCACGTTCAAGGTCAGGAGGGGCGGCTGTGAGGAGATACCCCTCGTCCAATGTAAGGAGCAGTGGCTGTGCTTTGTTGGAGCAGCCATGAAGACATACCCCACGTCGAAGGAAAGAGAAACCCAAGTAAGATGGTAGGTGTTGCGAGAGGGCATCAGAGGGCAGATACACTGAAGCCATAATCACAGAAAACTAGCCAATCTGATCACACGAACCACAGCCTTGTCTAACTCAATGAAACTAAGTCATGCCATGTGGAGCCAACCAAGACGGTCGGGTCATGGTGGAAAGGTCTCACAGAGTGTGGTCTACTGGAGAAGGGAATGGCAAACCACTTCAGTATTCTTGCCTTGAGAACCCCATGAACAGTATGAAAAGGCAAAATGAAACAATACTGAAAGAGAAACTCCCCAGGTCAGTAGGTACCCAATATGCTACTGGAGATCAGTGGAGAAATAACTCCAAAAGAATGAAAGGATGGAGCCAAAGCAAAAACAATACCCAGATGTGGATGTCACTAGTGATAGAAGCAAGGTCCGATGCTGTAAAGAGCAATACTGATAGGAACCTGGAGTGTTAGGTGCATGAATCAAGGCAAATTGGAAGTGGTCAAACAGGAGATGGCAAGAGTGGACGTTAACATTCTAGGAATCAGTGAACTAAGATGGACTAGAATGGGTGAATTTAACTCAGATGACCATTATATCTACTACTGTGGGCAGGAATCCCTTAGAAGAAATGGAGTACCATCATGGAAAACAAAAGAGTCCTAAATGCAGTACTTGGATGCAAAGTCAAAAATGACAGACTGAGCTCTGTTCGCTTCGAAGGCAAACCATTCAATATCGTGGTAATCCAAGCCTATACCCCAACCAGTAACGCTGAAGAAGCTGAAGTTGAACGGTTCTATGAAGACCTACAAGAACTTTTAGAGCTAATACCCAAAAAAGATGTCCTTTTCATTATAGGGGACTGGAATGCAAAAGTAGAAGTCAGGAAACACCTGGAGTAAGAGGCAAATTTAGCCTTGGAGTACAGAACAAAGCAGGGGAAAGGCTAATAGAGTTTTGCCAAGAGAACGCACTGGTCATAGCAAACACCCTCTTCCAACAACACAAGAGAAGACTCTACACCTGGACATCATCAGATGGTCAACACTGAAATCAGATTGATTATATTCTTTGTAGCCAAAGATGGAGAAGCTCTATACAGTCAGCAAAAACCAGGCCGGGAGCTGACGGTGGCTCAGATCATAAACTTCTTATTGCCAAATTCAGGCTGAAATTGAAGAAAGTGGAGAAAACCACTAGATCATTCAGGTATGACCTAAATCAAATCCCTTATGACTATACAGTGGAAGTGAGAAATAGATTTAATGGACTAGATCTGACAGAGTGCCTGATGAACTATGGATGGAGGTTTGTGACACTGTACAGGAGACAGGAATCAAGACCATCACCAAGTAAAAGAACCGCAAAAAAGCAAAATGGCTGTCTAAGGAGGCCTTACAAATAGCTGTGAAAAGAAGGGAAGTGAAAAGGAAAGGAGAAAAGGAAAGATCCATTCAAATGGAGAGTACCAAAGAATAGCAAGAAGAGATAAAAAAGCCTTCCTCAGCGCACAACTGCACTCATCTCACACGCTAGTAAAGTAATGCTCAAAATTCTCCAAGACAGGCTTCAGCAATATGTGAACCGTGAACCTCCAGATGTTCAAGCTGGTTTTAGGAAAAAAAGAGGAACTAGAGATCAAATTGCCAACATCTGCTGGATCATCGAAAAAGCAAGAGAGTTCGAGAAAAAACATCTATTTCTGCTTTAATGACTATGCCAAAGTCTTTGACTTTGGATAAATCAATAAACTGTGGATCGCAATAAACTGTAGAAAATTCTGAAAGAGATGGGATGACCAGACCACCTGACCTGCCTCTTGAGAAACCTGTATGCAGGTCAGGAAGCAACAGTTAGAACTGGACATGGAACAACAGACTGGTTCCAAATAAGAAAAGGAGTATGTCAAGGCTGTATATTGTCACCCTGCTTATTTAACTTATATGCAGAGTACATCATGAGAAACACTGGGCTGGAAGCAGCATAGGCTGGAACCAAGATTGCCAGGAAAAATATCAATAACCTCAGATATGCAGATGACACCATTCTTATGTCAGAGAGTGAAGAAAAACTCAAGAGCCTCTTGATGAAAGTGAAAGAGGAGAGTGAAAAAGTTGGCTTAAAGCTCAACATTCAGAAAACTAAGATCAAGGCATCCGGTCCCATCACTTCATGGCAAATAGATGGGGAACAGCGGCTGACTTTATTTTTCCAAGTGCCAAAATCACTACAGATGGTGACTACAGCCATGAAATTAAGACACTTACTCCTGGGAAGGAAAGTTATGACCAACCTAGACAGCGTATTAAAAAGCAAAGACATTACTTTATCAACAAAGTTCATCTAGTCTAGGCTATGGTTTTTCTAGTGGTCTGTATTGATGTGAGAGTTGGACTGTAAAGAAAGCTGAGCACAGAAGGATTGACACTTTGAACTGTGGTGTTGGAGAGACTCTTGAGAGTCCCTTGGACTGCAAGTAGATCCAACCAGTCCATCCTAAATAAGATCAGTCCTGGGTGTTCATTGGAAGGACTGATGTTGAAGCTGAAACTCCAATACTTTGGCCACCTGATGCAAAGAGCTGACTCACTGGAAAAGACCTTGATGCTGGAAAAGATTGAGGGCAAGAGGAGAAGGGGACGGCAGAGGATGAGATGGCTGGATGGCATCACCAACTCAATGGACATGGGTTTGGGCGGACTCCAGGAGTTGGTGATGGGGCAGGGAGGCCTGGTGTGCTACAGTTCACAGGGTCTCAAAGAGTTGGACACACCTGAGCAACTGAACTGAACTGAACTGAAAAAGAATACATCTGAATCAGTTCTAATGAGGTGGATGAAACTGGAGCCTACTACACAGAGTGAAGTAAGTCAGAAAGAAAAACACTGATACAGTATACTAACGCATATATATGGAATTTAGAAAGATGGTAATGATAACCCTATATGCGAGACAGCAAAGGAGACACAGATGTATAGAACAGTCTTTCAGAGACTGCAGCGGAAGGGGAGGGTGGGATGAATTTAAGAGAATAGCATCAAAACATGTGTATTATATGTGAAACAGATCGTCAGTCCACGTTTGATGCATGAGACAGGATGCTCGGGGCTGGTGCACTGGGATGACCCAGAGGGGTGGGATGGGGAGGGAGGTGGTAGCGGGGTTCAGGATGGGGAACACATGTACACCACTGGCTGATTCATGTCAATGTATGGCAAAACCACTACAATACTGTAAAATAATTAGCCTCCAATTAAAAAAAAACCCACAAGCCAATATCACTGATTAACATAGATGCAAAAATCCTAAACAAAATTCTAGCAGACAGAATCCAACAACATATCAAAAAGACCACACATCATGACCAAGTCAGCTTCATTCCAGGGATTCAAGGATTCTTCAATACTGGCAAATCAATCAATATGATACACAATAATACAAACTAAAAGATACAAATCATACAATTATCTCAGTAGATGCAGAGAAAGGCTTTGACAAAATGAAACAAACATTTATGATAAAAATTCTCAAGAAAGCTGACAGAAAAGGAACATACCTCAACATGATGAAAGCCATAACAACAGACCTACAGCAAACATTCTCCTCAATGGAGAAAAACTGAAAGCATTTCTTCTAAAATCAGGAACAAGACAAGAGTGCTCACTCTCACCACCACTACGTAACATAGTTTCAAAAGTTTTGGCCACAGCAATCAAAGCAGAAAAAGAAATAAATGGAATTCAGATTGGAAAAGAAGAAGTAAAACTTTCACTGTTGGCAGATAACACAATCCTCTACATACATGTACACGCGGCTAATTCATGTTGATGTATGGCAAAAACCATCAACATGTTGTAAAGAAATTATCCTCAAATTAAAATTTATTTTTTAAAAAGAAAAAAGAAATGAAAAATTAGTACCAACTAAGTGGGAAACTAACTTAACGAAACACCTGTGAAATAATCAACTTGTCAAAGAAGAAATCATATTAAATTTCAAAATGTTCTAATGCAAAAATGGAAACAAAACACTAAAACTTATTAGATGCAGCAAAAACAAATAAGAAATTCACATGAAAAATAAACACATCTCAAATAAACAACCTTCCCCCTCAAGGAACTAGAAAAAGGACAAAAACTAAGCTCAAAGTTGGCAGAAAGAAAGAGAAAGACATAGCAGAAAGAAACGAAATAGTCACCAGAAACATGGAAAACATAAGCAAACCTAGGAACTGTTTTAAACTGACAAATGTTTAGCTAGACTGGGAAAAAAAAAAAAAGCTAAATAAAATCAGAAATAAAAGAGACATTACTACAGACATTAGAGAAACAGAATCATTAAGAACAGGTACATGTCAACGAATTGGGTAACCTACAAAACATGGATAAAGTCCTAGAAACATACTTCCTAACAAGACTATACAAGCAAGAAACAGAAATAAACAAATAAGGCCGCAAGAAAGACAACACCTGATTTCCCTCAACCTCTGGGACTTAGCAGGTAAGACTCTTCTTGACCCTATTAGACAAGAGGCAGACTGGCAGTTTAAGTGTTTCATCGAGTGGAAATACCAAAAACACCTGGGATACCAAGAGCCAAGAAAGAAACATCAATAAGAAGGTAGGATAAATGGGAGAAAGCTGATCTAAGGCAACTGTATTAGAAAACATGATTAAAAACTTCAAAAAGGGATTTGATGGGGTTTGACAGGACAAAGATGATGCCCAACCAGTTCTGCATTCTCTGCTAGGTTGAATGGCCTGTGATGGGAGTCGGCTGGCCTCCAGAGGGCATCATGGACTTAAATTAATAAAGACAGTCTATGACAGTTACAGGAAAACCTCAACAACCCAATCAGTTCCCATACATAAGACTCTTGGCTAGGGATAGCCCAGGATCTCCCTGCCCCCTGAAATGGGCTCAATTTTATATCCAAACTGGAGAGGGGAAGATATTAATGGCCCAAAGGTAGTCAAAGATGAAAAGGAGATCTTACAGGATCCAGAAGGGTGAAGAATGTCCCCCGCCACCGTAATGGATTATGATCCAACCAACCAATGTTCCTGCAGTGCCAAGAGCCTCCCCACAGAGAACTGACCAGAGGCTGTTAAGCATCCCAGCATCTCCGCCTTCACCAGTTCTCCCTACAGCCCCACAGGTTGTAGAGCCTCCATTCCAGCAAACTCCAACCTTAGTTGAAGGGGCAACAAGCTACAACCCACCGGACTCAAGCAATGCTGATGTCATGTGCCCCAAGCTCAATCCTCTGCTCCCAGTACTACCATATGAGGGGAGGGAAACACTGGGATTAAGCAGAGACTGCTCTACCAGACAGCCAGGGGAAAAGGCACCACTACAGATGCCTCTTAGAGAAGTCCAACAACCACTGGTACAAGGGGAGGACAGTAATTACCATCAAACTCCTGTAGCTTCTCATCAACTGACATACTAAATCGGCAAAAACATACCCCCCTCCTTACTCAGAAGACCCACAGATATTACTAGATTGATGGAAACCATCTTTCGCACCCACTGATCAACAAAGGATGATGCCATGCCATTACTGACATCTCTCTTCAGTACTGAGGAGAGGTATAGGATTAATGCGGAAGCAAAAGAATGCTTGTGAGAGATGGTTCCAGAAGGTGTTGCAAAGCCAGATACACGGATACAGCAAGCCTTCCCCACCAATAAACCTAACTGGGACTATAACACAGAAGAAGGGAGGATTCAACTAGACAGATATCGGACAGCCATTACACAAGGGCTGAAGCGGGGAGCTCATAAGCCAGTGTACATGTCAAAACCTGCTTGGGTAATTCAGAACGGGAATGAATCACCTTCTGAATTTTATGAGGCTCAGCGAAGCCTAGAGACTTTATAAACCTATGGACCCAGAAGCTGTGGGCTCTCAGCTTGTTGTAAAGTTGGCATTCATCTCACAGGCATATCTTGATATTAAGTGAAAGCTTCAAAAGACAGAAGGGGTACTATCCATGTCCAGCTCCCAGTTAACTGAAATAGCAGACAGTGTTCTTGAACAAGGACACAGAAATAAAAAAGAAATATGAAAAGAGATATAAAGAGGAGCAAAAGAAAACAGACCAGAGATTTGCAATACTAGCTGCTGCTCTGGGAAAGTCTATCTCAGGCCCTCCAGAAAAACCTCTTCCTATCCCAGGGACAGGACAGTCCTTCAACCGGTCCCAACAGAGGCCCTGGGCCCTGTTACAGCCAAACTAGTGTGTCCAGTGCCAAGGTTTTGGCCATTGGAAGAATGAATGTCCTAAGGCAAAGAAGGAAGAGAAAGCTCCAGCAGTTGTGGGGCTTGCTGACGTGGAATTAAACAGCGCTGCCAGGGTACAGAGATATAAGGTCCCCGAGAGCCCATGGTAACCTTACAAGTGGGGGATGAAAACACTGACTTTATGGTGTAAACAGGAGCAGAACTGTCAGTAGTAACAAAACCTGTGGCACCACTGTCCAAGAGACTACAGCTGTAACTGGGTTATCAGGAGAAGAGCTGATTAAGTCATTTTGCCAGCCCAGAACATACCAGATTGGGTGGGTGGGGGGGGAGGGCAGGGGGAACCAAGTGATTCACAAATTTCTCTAAATTCTGAGTGCCCACTACCCATGTTGGGAAGAGAACTGCTCTCCAAACTGGGAGCACAAGTGACATTCTCCCCTGAGAAGAGGCCCATGTTCCAGGTAGGCACTATGACTTATTTGCTCTGTCTCTCAATACCCCCAAGATGAGTGGAGGTTGCATAAGCCTCCGAAGGAAGTACAGGGTGGGCTGGAAGAGCCTGAAGTGAAATCACTCAGTCGTGTCCAACTCTTTGTGACCCCATGGACTGTAGCCTACTAGGCTCCTCCCATAGGACTTTCCAGGCAAGAGTACTGGAGCAGGTTGCCATTTCCTTCTCCAGAGGATCTTCCCCATCCTGGGACCGAACTCAGGTCTCTGGCATTGTAGGCAAACACTTTACTGTCTGAGCCACCAGGGAAGAGACTGAGAGACAGCAAACTCAATTATTCCCTGAGGTCTGGGCAGGAGACAACCCCCCAGGCCGGCTAAACATCAAGCCCCAGTGATAACAGAACTCAAGCCAGGTGCCATCCTGGTTAGAAAGTGCCAGTACCCACTACCGATAGAGGACTGGGCCGGCATACTACCCCACATCAATAGATTGAAACAAGCGGGCATTCTGGTAGAGTGCCAGTCGGCTTGGAATACACCCAATCCTGTCAGTCAAAAAGGAAGTAGGACAGGACTAGAGGCCTGTACAAGATCTCATGCTAGTCAACCCCACTGTTCCAAACCCCTATACCTTACCTAGCCTCCTCCCACTGAGTACTGAAGTTATACTTGCCCAGATCTCAAGGATGCCTTCTTCTGTATACGTCTCATCCCAGCGTCTGAGTCTTTGCCTGTCAATGGGAAGATCCAATGGGGGCATCAAACAACAGCTCACCCGGACTCATCTCCCACAAGGGTTTAAGAATTTGCAGACCATTCTTGGGGAAGCCTTGGCTTCTGACCTGGACTCATTCCAGCTGGAAAAGTACAGGTGTTGGCTCCTACAATACGTGGATGACCTGCTACTGGCTGCTGAGACCAAGGAAAAATGCTGGGAAGGGACAAAAGCACTGCTCCAACTGTTGATGGAAGCAGGTTACCAGGTATCAAAGAAGGTGGCACAGGTCTGCAAAGAGGAGGTAAGGTATCTGGGCTTTGTTTTAAAGAAGAGCACAAAGTTATCAGACCAGTCCAGAAAAGAGGTGATCCTGAGAATCCCAACACCTAAGATTCATCGGCAGGTCTGAGAGTTTTCGGGAGCTACTGGGTTTTGCAGAATTTGGATTCCAGGATATTCCCAAATGGTCCAGCCATTATATGAAGCCCTGACAAGGCCTGAGAAGAATCCTCTAAATTGGACCAAAAACAACAAAAAGCCTTTGATGAACAAAGGTTGGCAACTACATCAGCCCCTGCTTTAGGGCTGACAGACCTTACCAAGCTATCTCTTTATGTAACTGAAAAAGACAAAACAGCAATGGGAATGTTAACTCAGGCTGTGGGAACGTGGGCAAGACCTGCAGCCTATCTCTGAAGGTGGTCTGGCCATGTCGCCACTGGGTGGCCCGGATGCTTGTGAGCAACTGCAGCAGTTGCTCTACTAGTACGAGAAGCTACTAAATTAACTCTAGGCCAAGATCTGGTCATAAGAGTCCCAAATAAGGTCAACACACCCTTACGAGGAGACCCCACAAATGGCTATCAAACTCAGAGATTATTCAATATCAAGGTCTGTTATGTGAAAATCCTAACCTCCATATTGAGCCTTCCCAGACTTTAAACCCAGCCACCCTCCTTCCAGGAGTGCAACCCACTCCAGTATTCTTGCCTAAGGAATCCCATGGACAGAGGAGCCCAGCAGGTCACAACTAAGGTGACTTAGCATGCACGCATGCACTGGAGAAGGACACGGCAACCTACTCCAGTGTTCTTGCCTGGAGCATTCCATGGACAAAGGAGCTGGTGGACTGCTGTATATGGGGTCACACAGAGTTGGACACGACTGAAATGACTTAGTAGCAGCAACAACACACTCCTTCTGGTGGGAGAAGGTGGACTTCCTCATGACTGCGGGAAGTCTTGGAAGAAACCTACACTAGCAGACCCAACCTCTGAGACCAATTCCAGACCCTGACTGGGTCCTATATACTGATGGCACTAGCCTAATAAAAAAAGGACAATGGTTGTCAGGCTGCACCACAGTCACAGAAAAACTGTCACTGAAACTGGCTCCTTGCCACAACACTGGTCTGGCTCAACAAGCTGAGTTTTGGGCCTTTATTCAAGCACTCCAGCTATCAAAAGGCAAGAAGGTAAACATCTATACTGACTCCAAGTATGCTTTTGCCACACAACACGTACACAGCGCTCTGTATAAGGAGAGGCCTTTTGACAGCTAGTGGAAACGATATTAAAAATAAGGAAGAAATTCTGACCCTATTAGATACTGTCTGGGAACCAGAAAGGGTTGCAGTCATACTGCCGAGACATCAAAAAGAGAATACCCCCCACCTCTGGGCTTGGGGAAATAGACTGGCAGATAAGACCACTGAACAAGCAGCTGAGGCCTTGAGGATAACAAGTAAAACCCCTATTAAAGTTTTCGTGTTGGTGGAGCTGCCTGAGCTAACGCTGGACTCTCCAAAATACACTGAAGCCAAAAACCAACGAGCCAAAGCAGAAGGGGTCATGAAGACTGAAAAGTGATGGTCGGAACTGCCAAGTGGCAAATTATTGGTACTGGAGGAGCTGGCATCCACTCTAGTAAGCCAAACACACCAAGCGACCCACCTAGGCCAAGATACACTGGAAGAGCTAACTCGAAACATTTCCTGGTTCCCCACCGCTCTTCCCTATGCAAGATAGAATCTTAGAACTGCACTGTCTGCTCATAGTTCAATGCTGCCTCTCGGCACAGACAAAAAGCTCCAGGGATTCAGCTAAAAGGCATGCTGCCTTTTGAACACCTGTAAGTGGACTGCACTAGAATGAAACCTCATTGACACTACTGTTACCTGCTGGTAATGGTATGAACGTTTTCAGGATGGGTAAAAGCTTTTCCTACCTGGACTGAAAGCGCATCAGAAGTAGCCCAGTGCCTTCTTAGGGAGATAAGTTTCCAGATTTGGATTTCCTACCACCTTTGGATCGGACAATGGCCTGGCTTTTATAGCTGATTTAGTACAAGTAAGCAAAACTTTAAACATTAAATGTAAACTACACACTGCATATAGGCCCCAAAGTTCTGGGATGGTGGAACAAAACCAGCACACACTTAAAGACACACTTTCCAAATGGATCAGAGAGACTGACTGCTCCTGGGTGGATTTGCTTCCCATGGCTCTGCTCAGACTCAGGATGACCCCATAGTCTCATGGCTACTCTCCATATGAAACTGTATATGGGAGACCCCCTCCCATAATAAAACAGGTGTCAACCAATTTGCCTCAGGTAAGGGGGGATGAGATTTCGTGCAGATGGAACAGATAGATAAGGTAATTAGTCATGTATCTAAGTTTGTAGAAGAAAGAGAGCCATTCCCCTTGGGGGAACGGATTCTAGAGTTTACGCCTGGTGAGCAAGTACAGGTCAAAGATTGGAAACATGATTCACTAGCCCCTCGGTGGAAGAGCCATTATACTGTTATTCTAACTACCCCTACTGCAGTTAAAGTTGCAGGTATTGACCCTTGGATCCATCATATGAGGGTGAAGAGAAACCCACGCTGACCTAGAAAACGCTGAGTGGAGTGCACAAAAGGACCCCACTGACCCTAGAGAGACTAAGATCACCCTTAAGAAGAAGGAAAAGTAAATCCCGGATAAGCCCCTTCAGGATGAAGCCACAAAATCAACTCCTGCTGCTTGGCCCAATCAACATAATTTTGAATTTAACTTCCCTTTCAACTTAGGACGTTTTCATTTCATGGGCACATTCCTACGTGGGCTTCCACAATACCTCCAACTGTTGGGTACATGGGGCTGTACCTCTGTCTGTGATGGACGGACTCTCCTGGCGAGTGTCACTGCTCTGCCAAGATTTTAAACCACTCTGCTCTTTTCTGGGAAGACAAAAAGAGACTTTCCTTTCTCTTGTCGATCATAATCTCTCCTGGTGTAAGCCAGACCTACAGTCAATAGACTCGGGTCATGGCGTTACATTTGATGTAAACACCAGTTTCACAGAAATAACAAAAGCCTATACCTCATATTTAAAGAACGAAAAGGAAGAAAGCGCCCTGACCGGCAAGGGAGGACAGGCCTCTAGGTACGTTGAACAATTCTACCAAGTTTGGGATGAATATTTTGGGATGACCCCAGAAAAGGATCAATTAATTACTCCTATCATTATATGCTGGGAACAAAAAGAACAAAGAGTAGGGATTGGTGACCATCCATTAGACCCAAAAGAACTAAAATATATGGAGTACCTATCCCATGAGCAACGTAAATGAACATTCGAGGTCACATACCACCCCAACCAATCCATCCACTGGCCAGGCTCTGATTGGAAATATAACCCTGGAATCCACTGGGTGGCACCCAATGGCTTTGTGGGCCTAATCTTTGGCCTTGGTTACCACTTGGCTGGGTAGGCCACTGCACACTGGGATTCACTCTTGCCCATGGCAGCAGAAAGCCTAACCTACAACAAGTGAACATTTCCTTGGGCGCATATATACAACCAGGCAATTTGGGTCCAGGAGAAAGCTTACAATCTCTCTAGAGTCAGATATAGGGGCATCCAACCCAGGACTGATGCCCTGGGAATGAGTTATAAACTATACCACTGTTGAAATGGGAAATAAGCCTAGATTCCCTTCAGACACCCATTGGGTCACATTTGGCCCACTGGGAGGGATATCATGGTCATCCTCACCCAGTGTTGTAATGATGAGCAAAAAAACTAAAAATCTTAGATCAGGCTAGAAAAGTGGCTGATGAAAGACAGCAGGTAGATGTCAGTCTGACCCCTGCAGAAGAGGCAATCCCCTGAGTCAGAGTGGGATCCTAATACAAGGGCAGGAAAGGAATCCCTAAGACACCTTATGACTTGCCTACAATGATCCCAGGTGTCCAAGAAGTCATTAATTATAATAAGGTAAAAGAGGTTACACAGGGAAAGAATGAAAATCCAGCTTTTTAGGAAGACTCAAAGAGGCCTGTAAAAACTTTACCCAGGCAGATCTGCGAAGTATGGAAGGAAGAGTCCTGTTGGCCCATTTCTTCATAACCCAGGCAGCCCCAGACATAAAGAGAAAATTGTAAAAACTAGGAAAAGAACCAGAGAACCCAATCTCTGATGTGGTGGTGGATGCAAATAGGGTGCTTTTTAATAGGGACCGGGATAGGAAGCCAAACGGGAGCAAAAGGAAGCCCAGGACAAAAGAATAGCGAGGCAAACCCAAGGCTTGACCTGACAACAGGCTAAAATCCTGGCCTTGATTAATCCTGCCACTGTGAGAGTCACAAGGAGAGCAAGGAAGTAAAAAGCATAGTAGAAATCCACCATGGCTGAGATGCACCCACTGTGCCTTCAGCAGAGAGGATGGGCATTGGAAAGGGCAGTGTCCATATCACCCTAAGGGAAGGCATTAGAAGACACCTTCACTTGCTCCCTCTGTGTCAGTCCTGGGTGACCAAGACTGAGGATGGCCAGGGACTCGAGAAACCCCCGAGGATGGTGAGATCCAGATCATTCCTCTTTACCCTTGGGTGACTCTAGAGACAGAAGGTAAGGATGTGAACTTTATTTTGGACACAGGGGCTGTCTTCTGTGTTCTTCCTTTCTGCTTAGGACCTTTAGACTCCCTGACTAAAATGGTGATGGGGGTAGATGGAAAACCCCAAAGCCGAAATTTTACTAAGCTCCTCCACTGTAAGGTGGGCAACTGGTAAGGGACGACCCATCCCTTCTTATACATCCCTGCTTGCCTGCTCCCCTACTAGGAAGAGAACTTCTTTGCCACCTCCTGACCACAGTGACTTGGGGATAGCTAGAAACTGGTAATTTCCTTTGCCTGGTGTCTGAGTATTTGCAGTCAGATGTAGAAAAGGAGGAGTCTATTGCTTTCTTAGATGATGTTAATCCTCAGAAGCAGGATGTTTCCAGCCATGGCTAGCCATAAATGTTCCACCACTGAAGAGTCTTCTGAGGCCAAACGCTCCCTAACCCTGGAAAAGACAATTATCCCTTAAAACCAGAAGTTCTCAAGGGTTTTAGACCATTAGTTAACAAATACCAGGCTACTGGAATTCTAATCACCTGTGAGTCTTCCTGCAACACCCCAATCTTGCCTGTTAAGAAACCTGATGGCTCTTAACGGTTTGTCCAGGATCTAAGAGCTGTTAATGAAGCTGTGGTTCCCATCCACCCTGTAGTCCCAAACCCGAATACCCTCCTATCCCAAGTCCCAGGAAATGCTAAGTACTTCTCAGTCTTGGGGCTTAAGGATGCTTTCTTTTGCATACCTCTCCATCCTGAAAGCCAAAAGCTCTTTGCCTTTGAGTGGCAGGACCTGAGAATAGAGGAAGCCATACAACTTTGCTGGACTTGACTACCCCAGGGGTTTAGGGACAGCCCTCATGTTTTCAGGACTTCCTTGGGGACAGAACTAAGGGAATTAACCTTATGAACAGTAATCTAATATACTCTGTTGATGACTTGCTCATAGCTAGCCCAGATTTTACCAGCTCTCAAATGGATACTGTTAAAACTTTAAATTTCCTCTATGAAAAAGGGTTATCCTGTATCCCCCAAATAAGCTCAGATTAATTTAACCCACATTAAGATACCTTGGATTTATAATTATAGAAGGGAAAAGAATGTTCGACCTTAAGAGGAATCCCTCACCTTAAATACCCCGTACCTCCAAATGAGAAAACATCTTAGGGGATTTTTAGGAATGATTGGGTTTTGCCAGGTCTGGATCCCTGAATCTGGCCTGACCCCTATATGAGAAGTTAAGAGGGAAAGAGGAGGAGTCACTTGACTGGGATGAGACCTAAAAGGTTGCCTTTAATGCCTTGAAAGCATCTATCACTACAGTCCTAGCTTTAGGTCTCCAGAACCTGGAAAGGCCTTTCAGGCTGTATGTCTCTGAAAGGGTAGGAACTGCTCTTGGGATGTTAGGGCAAATGATGAGGCCTGAATTACAACCTGTAGCTTACCTCTCCAAACAACTAGATGAGGTGGCCTGAGGGTGGCCCACTTGCCTCTGGGCAGTAGCAGCCACCACTTTTATGGTTAAAGAGGTATCTAAGCTGACCCTGGTCAGCCCACCACAGTGTATATGCCTTACCAGGTGCAAGAAGTCTTGGAAACTAAAAGGGATAGATGGATAACAGGGGGAAGGATCACCCAGTAACAAACCCTCCTCCGTGACATGCCAGAAATAAAATTAAGGGAGTGTCAGACTTTAAATATAACCACCTTAAAGCCAGATTCCCATACTTCCCCTTTAATCACCAACAATCCAAATCATAGGTGAGTTATATCCTTCCTGCCCTGACCTATCAGGAAACACCCTTATCTGACCCAAAGGAAGAAAGGTACAGAGATGTCAGTAGTTTTGCAGAAAAAGGAGAGAGGAAAGCAGGATATGCTGTAGTGAGCCTAGAAGAAATTAGGGAAAGTGAGTCTCTTCTCCCAGGCACTCAATCCAGAAAGATGAACTTTTTTGCCCTGACCAAGAGCCTTGGAATTAGGGGAAGGAAAGAGGATTCATGTATATACAGACTCTAAATATGCCTTCCTCATTCTGCATGCCCATGCAGCAATTTGGAAGGAAAGAGGATGCCCAGTGCTCAAAGCTCTCCTATTGAACACAAAGAGCTCATTCTCAGGTTCCTGGAGGCAAACTTCCTGCTAAATTAGCTGTAATTCACTCCAGAGATCACCAAAAGGGACAAGAAAAGGAGGCCCAGGTAAACAGAAAAGCTGATCAAGAGGCAAAACAAGCCTCTAGGGAAGCTAACCTGTCACTGCTATCTGTCCCCTTTTGCCCCAAGGAAACCCTGACTCCAAGTTATATCCAAGAGGAACATTCCTGATATGCCAAACAGGGCTGGGAGACATGGGTGGTTCCAGACTGATCAGGACCAAATAATACTCCCTGACTCTCAGGTTTGGAAAACTAACTCTTTACATAAAAGTACCCATTCTGGAAGAGATAATCTGGAAACCTTACTCAACTCCATTATCTACCACCCCCAGTTGGCGAAGGTTGTTCAACAGGTCACAAAGAATTGTGATACCCGTCTAAGAAAAAATCCAAAAACCAGACCCTTGCCACCTCCTCTAATTAAACCTGTACAACATTGGGGGTCACACCCACGAGAGGACTGACAGGTGGATTTTACAGCCATGCCAAAGACCCAAGGGTTCTCTTATTTGCTAGTCCTTGTTGACACATTCATAGGATGGACTGAAGCATTCCTTACAAAGACAGAGCTACAGAAGTCTCTAAAGCTCTGCTAAAGGAGACAGTGGCTAGGTTTGGGCTGCCCCAATTACTTCAGAGCAACAACAGGTCCCGATTTACAGCCACAATATCCCAGAACTTGGCCACATCCTTAAGAATAAAATATGGTCTCCATTCATTCTGGCACCCTCAAGCCTCAGGGAAGGTGGAGAGAGCCAACCAGACCCTTAAAAGGGCTCTGGCCAAACTATGACAAGAAACCACAAAATAAATAAATCTATATGCTACCCATAGCCCTCATGAGGATACAGGCAGCCCCCAAATAGCCACTATTATTAAGCCCCTATGAAATGACATATGGATGCCCATTCTTAACTTCTGATTTATTTTTTGATGAGGACATGAATACACTTCTAAAACATGTAATTAACCTACCAACATTTCAGCAAGAACTTTGGCAACATGGAGAACACAGGAGAACTTGAAAAATCCCGAAATAGGGCTGGAGGACCAAGTATTTGTAAAGACCTGGCAAGAGAAAGGAAGTCAAAGCCAGCTGTCTGAGAAATGGGACAGGGCCATATCAGGTGGTCCTAGTAACCTCAACTGCTGTAAAAGTGAAGGGTCTACCTGCCTGGGTCCACAATTCTAGAAAAAAACCCTATGGCCTACAGGAGAGAGAGACGGGGACTGAGACTCCAAAAGCAGGAGACAACTATTCCTGTGAACCTACTGAAGACCTCAGACTCTTGTTAAGGTGGAACCCCATCAAATCTCCCTCAGATAAGTAAAATGCATCCTATGATGTTCCTTCTCTTCCAGATCATGTCTCCCTGTACAGCTATTAATCTCTCTCTAAATGATGCACATATGCTTGCAAACCGCACTGCTTCTCAACTCAACCTAACCAACCTTGCTTGATCTGCATTAGCTGCCGAAGTTGGGGATATATCTAACCTACCCCAGGGTATCAACAGCCCACCCTTCCAGCCCACTTACATGCTGTCACCCAGCGCACCCTGATGGGTCGTGGCATAGTCTTTTGGGCAAAAGGTAAGAAAAACCTCCTGCCTTGGTATCAGCAATAGCTGTCTATATACTCCCACAGTAACTGCAATCCCATCCGAGCCCTTATTTTCTCTCTTCGCTGGCATTCCCAAGTGACCTTCCATCTGTCTAAGTGACTCCCTAACAGGGATGTCAGTGGGAAATCTGGACAACTCATGGTGTCAGGTAACCTTCACTGCAGAAACCAGGATCTAGAAATTTCTCTAGGGTATTACAATTTAGCCCAAAGTCTGGGAGCTAAGAAGTTCCAGCAGAACTGACATGCTATACCTATCCCGGAACATGAGGTTCTCTTTGGATACTATTAATCAGTCTCAAAAATCATGTTCTGGACAACCAAAAAACCACACGCATTCATCCTGGTTTCTAAATCAGACAGGCAACTCTGACCCCTGTTACTCCCTTGTAGGGGTCCCCACCCCTGCAAACCTAACCCTATGGAGGGAACCTAAACAAAATACTCTCTACCTTAAGGACAAATCCCAGAATACCTCACAACACTTGAATCCTTCCTAAATGCCTCACTGCTGCCACTTTTGCAGCAGTGGAGTGACAGTCTCCTCCCAGCAGCTGAAAGACTGCCCCTTTTTCATTATGCCATGTTTCACATGTTAGACAAAGCCCAGTCCTGGGGCACTGGAGGGGCCCCCCTTCCTACAACAAGACCATTATCTAGTATTACACTGGATGTCACCGACTCTATAGATACTCTCAAATATTAGATGAACTGTGACTACGCACCACTAAGAAAAACTACTAAGTAAACAGATATAAATTTGTCATCACTTAAAATTTTATAATACATATTGGGAGTTCAATCTGTGAAAAACAAATAACCTAAAGAAATTCATTTAGAATATTAAAACTTTTTCACCACTCATTCAGGGTCCTACTCTGGCTGCCCTTCCTGCTCAAAGCTATTCAATATCCATGTTTAAAAATAATGTTCTCCTGACATGTTCATAAAGAAATACCACTTAATTACCATTTGTAGCGCTTCATGTCAATGAAGTCATAAACTTTAATGTAAGCACTGTATTTTTTGACTAAAGTCATCATTTCATTTTTGCTGAAGTTAAGCAGTTACCATTCAAAACTCTAAATTTTGTCATAAAAAGACAATGTATTATCATTATATCATCATATGACTGAACTATGAAACAATGAAACTAGGCTTACTGCTTTTTAACTTCTTTAAACTCTTCCAACAGCAATTTATTCTACCTTCAGTGGTACTGTCTGACAAGTAGCAACAACATAGCTATTTTCCAATGGACAGATACAAAATGAAGAGTTTCTGAATAGTGAGCATTGTGATAAAGTATATCGTGTATGCTTTCTGAACAGCAATGATTATAAAACCCTATCAACTGTAAAACACATTTCTATTTCAGAGATGTTGACCTATAAGGGGGAAAGACACCTCAGAATCTACAATGCATTCATCCATGTAATAATACTACATGGTTACATAATCAATTTTTGCTCATCCAAAGTGTTATAAATTATAACCAGATGTTATTACATTTAAAAACTGCCATTCCCTAAGTCTATGAAAGTTATAGACTATATAACTATTCCCTAAGGATATATTGCTATAAAAAACAATATAACACAATACAGTTAAAAAAGGTTTGCAAGATAATCTACAAAAAACAACATATAGCATGGTATAGGTTTAAGCAGTGTAAATTTATACTCTGGAGCCAGATGATATAATTAAAATCTAACTCCACTAAGATTAAGCATTTCAATCCCCTGAGTTTCAAAGTTTTTCATCAAATTTAGGACACAAAATATTATGTACTGAGAACTCCTAGCTATGTGGTTAGGGCTGGGCACTTTCAGTGCCAGGGGTCCAAGCTCAAACCTTTGGTCAGAGAACAAGGACCCCTCAAGGTGCAGCTTGGCCAGAAACAATGGGGTGATAGATATTATCACAGAGAGTTAACGCATGGATTTAAAAAAATTGTACTAGTAATGGAAGGCTTCCTTGGTGGCTCAAGAAGTAAAGAATTTGCCTGCCAATGCCAGAGACACAGATCTGACCCTTGAGTAGTAAAAATCCCCGGAGGAGGGCATGGCAACTCACTCCAGTATTCTTGCCTGGGGAATTCCATGGACATAGGAGCCTGGGGGACTACAGTCCATAAAGTTACAGAGTAGAATATGACTGAGTGACTTAAACCACAACCAAAGAACAGTGTTGACACATAGTATGTGTTTAATGGCAAAAGAAAAGATATATAATGATGACGGACAAAATGTTATGAAAGGACTTAAAAAAGTCTATGGAGGAACTTTCAAGATGGCAGAGATAGATAATCTCCCCACAAAAACATCGAAAATTCATCTTCATGTCGAACAACTCCTCCAGAACACCTCTTAACACTGATGGAAGACCCCAGACTTCCAGAAAGGCAAGCCAATCTCCTCAGAATGAGGTAGGGTGAAAGATAAAGATAAAAGAAGTCACAAATAATTTCAGGACATGACCTGAACCTGGGGGAGGGAGTCCTGAAGGACGAAAAGTTTCTGCACACTCAAGGGTGGGGACAGGGGGAGCTTCAGAACCTCAGAGGGCAGTGCAGCAACAGGTGCTCAGAAGGCAAAATGGAGAAAACTAACCACAGAGATCACTGCTGAGTAACACTTCTCAGCAGAGAACTGGCTTGCACTCCTGGACTGGGTACTCAAGCTCAGGCTTCAGACCCCCAGGTAGAGGACTGGGATTGGCTGTTGTGAGGACATTCTGAGGGGCTAGTATGACACCCTGATAGAATCCAGGGAAAACCCTGGGCACTCCAGAGTGACAAAGATCATTGCCATGAGAATGTTCTAACTCCACGTGCTTGCAGAATGCACGACTTGACCTTCAACAGTATTGTCAGCAGTACAGCCTCAGCTGTGGACTGTGACCTCAGAGGTAGATACACTAAATCCAGCATGAGGGACACAGGAAAGACTATATGCACTACAGATTATGATCCTAGAGGAGCGATCACCTCCATGGCCACCTGACAACTGCCAGGGCCAATGTGTGGGCCAGAGAAGAACAAGAGGTGTGCAATCTTGACCCCAGTGGCCATAGCTGTCACCAAGCTGTGAGGCAGCAACAGTTGCTGCCCATACCTTCCTGAGTTTGCTGCCCATACCTGAGTCTGAGAAGCTCAGCTCTGCTGAGGGACCCACAACTTGCAGGCAACTCCCCTGGGAAGCCAGCCACCTGCCTCAGACCGTGCTGACTTCCTGCAGTTCCTGGCCACAGCAGACACTACACACACAACTGTGTCTGCTGTCCGCCTCGCTGTCCCAGTCCAGTTGAGCACCTGGGCTCTAATATGTTGCTGCTTTCACCCTCCTAAGTCTGAGTGAGGAACAGATACTGGAGGGCAGTCCAAACAGAGGCATGCTGCAAATCAAGCAGAGAACCAGGGGCTGGCTGTGTAAACAAAGAGGAGGAAGGGAATTCAATCCTGCAGCAGCAGATGTGGGGAATTAAATCACAAGTAGCCTGAGACTGTGGACTTTACGGGCAATTGTGGATGTGGGAGCAAGTAAAAGCTGGAGTAAGGCAAGATCTGAGTCTGAACTGACGCTGCACTGCACATAACAGATACAGAGACCTTCCTAGATACACTGGAGGACTTTCTGAGTAGGCAAATTGGCATGAGCACACTGTGTGCAGAGGTCAAAGATGAAATACAAGGACACTCTTCTTACTGCCTATATATTTTTCTTTTTCATATGGTTCTAATGTTGTTCTTTATTTTTACAATTTTGTTACTATAAATCATTATTTCCTTTTAAAGAAGCTATTTTTAAAAATTCATTTTATTTTTATTTTGTCCTTTCTTACAGTATTCTATAGTTCAGGTTGTTCAGTCATTAAGCTGACTTGATGCAACGCCATGGACTGCAGCCTGCCCGGCTCTTCTGTCCATGGAACTTTCCAGGAAAGTGCTGGAGCAAGGTGCTACTACTGGTTTTTTGCCCTATGTTTACAATACTCTTTGGGTATATTGCATTTTTTTGCAACTTTTTGATCTTGTATTTTTGCTCATCTAGTTTTTAGCGTATTATTTTCACATATGAGTTTATTGGCCTGATTGGTCTCTTCTTTTTCAGTTCCTGTGCTTATTCTTTTTTTCTCCCTCTCTTTTCTCTTTATGTGTTTCTTTGGTGTTCTGGGTTAAGTATGCTTTCACTATTTGTCTTGGTGTTCAATCAGTCCACTGTTGTTTTGTTTAAGTGAGTTGTGTTTTTTTTTTTTCTTTTCCGCCATTTCTCTCTCTTTCTTTTCCGTCCTATATGGCTTTGGAGTCTGGCCTGAGTAATCAAGATGGGAGACCCAAGTACAAGATCATGAACCACCAGAAAACTCCCAATCCCATGGAACATTAGCTGGTGAGAACCTCTCAATACTATCACCAAGCCCCAACCAAAGGCCAGCAAACTCCAGTGAGAGACATCCCACATGTGTACTTCGGCAAAATAGGAAGACAACACTGTCCATTTGCAGACAGGATGGCTAAAACAAACCAAGCTCACAACACTCCAAAACACAATTATGGACAAGGCACTGCCCGTTATCCAAAGAGATAAGATCCAGCTCCATTCATCAGAACACAGGCACAACTCCCTCCAACCAGGAAGGGATTGGTCACAAAGCACTGCTCCAACCACACCCATGGGGGCAGATTCTACAATTAGAACTATGACCTCCCAGCCTGCAGATAGGCAACCCCAAACACAGCAAACCGAACAAAATGAAAAGACAAAGAAACACACAGCAGATGAAGCAACATGAGAAAAACCCACAAGACCAAACAAATGAAGAAGAAACAGGCAGTCTACCTGAAAAAGAATTCAGAGTAATGGTGGTAAAGACGATTGGAAGTGTGGGAAATAACATGGAGACACAGATAAAGACTAAAGTCACAGATCAAGAGGATACAAAAAACACTGTTTAACAAGGGCCTGGAAAAATTAAATAACAGAAAATCATCAATGAAACAACAGACAATCAGCAATGAACAACACCTTCACTAGAGGGAGCCAAGAGAAGAATACCTGAGGCAGAAGAACTGTAAGTGAATTGAAGACAGAATGGTGAAAATAACGGAAGCAGAATCCAAAGGAAGAAAAAAGAATGAAATAACAAGCAAAGTCTCAGAGACCTCAGTGACATCATTAAATGCACCAATATTCAAGTTACAGGGGTCCCAGAAGAAGAGAAAGAGTATGAGAAAATATTTGAGGAGACTAAACTCAAAAACTTACCTAATGTGGGAGAGGAACTAGCCATCTAAATCCAGGAAGTGCAGAGAGTTCCATAAAGGATAAACCCAAGGAGAAACACATCAAGAGATGTATTAATCAAACTAATGATAAGTAAACACAAAGAACAAATATTAAAAGTACCAATGGAAAAAATATATGCCATGTAAGGGAGTCCTATAAAGCAAACAGCTGATTATTCAACAAAAACTCTGCAAGCCAGAAGGGACTAGCAGGATATACTTTAAAATGATGAAAAGGAATTAAAAAAAAAAAAAGATTACTCTATCCAGCAAAGATTTCATTCAGATTTGAAGGAGACCAAAATCTTTATAGACAAGCAGAAGTTAAAGAGAAATCAACACCAACACACCAGCTTTAAAATAAATGCTGAAGGAACTTCCCTAGGTAGGAAATACAAGAGAGAAGATCTACAAAGACAAACTCAAACAAATAAAGTAAACCGTAATAGGATCATACAAGTCTATAATTACCCAGAATGTAAAGACTAACTATTCTAATCAAAGACACAGACCGGTTGAACAAATACAAAGACAAGACCCCTACACATGCTGTCCACAAGAGACCCACTTCATGTTTTAAAAAATTATTTATATTTTAATTGAAGGATAATTGCTTAACAGAATTTTGTGTTTTCTGTCAACCCTCAAGATGAACCAGCCATATAGCATCTATCACTTCCCTCTTGAATGTCTGTCCCCATCCCACCTTTCTAGACTGCCACAGAGCCTGTTTGAGTTCCCTAAATCACACAGCAAATTCCCACTGGCTATCTATTTTACACATGGTATTGTAAGTTTCCACATTTCTCTCCATATAACTCTCTCTCCACCCGCTGCCTGAATGTCCATAAGACTGTTCTCTATGTCTGTGTCTCCACTGCTGCCCTGCAGATATACTTATTTGTACACTGGCACCATCTTTCTAGACTCCATATATATATGTCAGTATACAGTATTAAACTCACTCTTCCTGACTTACTTCACTTGGTAGAAAAGGTTCATCCACCTCATTAGAACTGACTCAAATGCATTCATTTTTATGGCTGAGTAACATTCCATTGCATGTATGCACCACAGCTTCTTTATCAATTCATCTGTCAATGGACATCTAGGTAACTTCCATGTTCTAGCTATTGTGAATAGTGCTGAAATAAACACTGGGGTACATGTGTCTTTTCTCAATTTTGGTTTCCTCAAGGTATATGCCTAGGAGTGGGACTGTTACGTCACATGGTGGTTTTAATCCTAGTTTTTTTGTTTTTTTTTTTGGTTTTAATCCTAGTTTCTTAAGGAATCCCCATACAGACATTCATAGTGGTTGAACCAATTTACAATCCCAACAACAGTGCAAGAGCATCCCCTTTTCTCCACATCCTCTCCAGCATTTTTTGTAGGCTTGTTGATGGCCATTCTGACCCATGTGAGGTGGTATCTCATTGCAGTTTTGACTTCGATTTCTCGAAGAATGAGCAACACAGAGCATCTTTTCATGTGTCTGGAGAAATCTCTGTTTAGGTCTTTTCCCCACTTTTTGATGGGGTTGTTTTTCTGGTATTCAATTATATAAGCTTCTTGTATATTCTAGAAATTAATCCTTTGCAATTATTTCATTTGCCATTACTTTCTCCTATTCTCAGGGTTGTCTTTTCACCTTGCCTATAGTTTCCTTTGCTGTGCAAAAGGTTTTATGTTTAATTAGGTCTCTCTTATTTATTTCCATTATTCTGGGAGGTGGGTCATGGAGGATCTTGCTTTGATTTATGTCACTGAGTTTTCTGCCTATGTTTACTTCTAAGAGTTTTACAGTTTCTGGAAGAGACCCACTGAACGTGAGGGCCTGTAAAAAGATATTTCAGGCAACAGAAATCAAAGGAAAGCAGGAGAAATGGTAGTCACATCAGATAAAATAAGCTGTAAAAAAAAAAAACTTACAAGAAACAAGGAAGGACATACATAATGATCAAGGGATCAATGCAAGAAGAAGATACAACAATTATAACTACATATGCAACCAACAGAGGAGCATCTCAATATATAAATGGTGCCTCAGAAAGAACAGAATCCATCTGCAATGCAGAAGACCTGGGTTTGATCCCTGGGTTGGGAACATCTCCTGGAGGAGGACATGGCTATCCACTCCAGTATTCTTGTCTGGAGAATTCCATAGACAAGAGTAGCCTCATGGGCTACAGTCCACGGGTCACAGACAGTTGGACACAACTGAAAGACTAACATTTATACCTCCCTCACACCAATTTAAAGATCATCCAGACAGAAAACTAGTAAGACAACACAAGCTTTACATGATATATTGGACCAGATGGACCTAATTAGTATTTGTAGGACACTTAATCCCCAAAAAAGTAGATTTAATTTTTTTCTTAAGTGTACACAGAACATTCTCCAGTAACAGACCACATCCTGGGTCACAAGTCAAGCCTTGGTAAATGTAAAAAAACTGATACCACATCAAGCACTTTTTTTGACCACAAAGCTTGTAAGATTAGGTATCAAATACGGGAAGAAAGTGTATAAAACACAAACTAATGTAGGCCAAACAACAGGCCTGTGAATAAGTAAGATGTCACTGAGGAAATTTAAAAAAAAAAAAAACCCAGAAACAAATGACAATGAAAACATAACAACTCAAAAGCTATCAGTTCAGTTGCTCAGTCACATCCAACTTTTTGCGACCTCATGAACTGCTAGGCTTCCTTGTACATAACCAACTTCCAGCGCTTCTCAAACTCATGTCCATCAAGTCCGGGATTGCATCCAACCATCTCATCCTCTGTCATCCCCCTCTCCTCCTGCCTTCAATCCTTCCCAGCATCAGGGTCTTTTCTATCGAGTTAGTACCTCACATCAGGTGGCCAAAGTACTGGAGTTTCAGCTTCAGCGTCAATCCATCCAATGAACATTCAAAACTGACTTTCTTTAGGATTGACTGGTTTGATCTCCTTCCAGTCCAAGGGACTCTCAAGAGTCTTCTCCAGCGCTATAGTTCAAAAGCATCAATTCTTCAGTCCTCAGCTTTCTTTGTATTTTACAGTCCAACTGTCACATTAATACATGACTACTGAAAAGAACCTATAGGACGCAGCAAAAGCAGTGCTAAGAGAAAAGTTTACAGCAATTTAAGCCCATCTCAAAAAATAAGAAAAACATCAAACAACCCAACCTTACCCCTAAAGCAACTAGAAAAAGAATTTTAAAAAACAAAAGTTAGTAAAAGGCCATAAAACTCACAGCAGAAATAAATAAAAAATAAAGGCAGGCGCTAACAGCAAAGATCAATCAAACTAAAAGCTGGCACTCTGAGACGATAAACCAAATTGACAAACCATTAGCCACACTCATAAAGAAAAAAATGGTGAAGACTAAAATCAAAATGAAAAATTACAATAGACAATGTAGAAATACAAAGGATCATAAAAGACTACTATCAACAACTTTATGCCAATAAAATGGACAAACTGAAAGACACAGACAAATTCTTAGAAAAGTACAACTTTCTAAGACTTAGCCCAGAAGCAGCAGAAATTATGAACAACCCAATCACAAGCACTGACATCAAAACTGAAAAAATCCAACCCCTCCTTTCCTGCCTCCCTGAGGAGGCAGGGCCAAAAGGATTCAGAGGAGAACTTGATGAAATTCTTAGAAAAGAGCCAACACCTATCCTGCTCAAACTCTTCAAGAAATTGTGAAGGAAGGAATACTCCTAAACTCATTCTACAAGGCCACCTTCTATCAGAAAATTACTAGAGCTAATCAGTTAATATAGTAAAGTCATGGGGTATAAAATTCACACACAGAAATCCTTTGCACTCCCAACACTATCAATAAAATTCAGAAAGAGAAATTAAGGAATAAATCTCATTTACTACTGAAACAGAAAGAATACAATACCTAGGAATTACCTAAAGACACAAAAGACCTGTATGCAGAAAACTTTAAGATACTGATTAAAGAAATCAAAGATGACACAAACACATAAGAGATATATGATATGCCTGTTTGGAAGGACCAATATTGTGAAAATGACTGCACTACCCAAAGCAACCTATGGACTCAATATAATCCCTATCAAACTACCAATGGCATTTTTCACAGACCTAGAACAAATAATCCCACAATTTGCATGGAAACACAAAAGACCCCTAACAGCAAAGCAATCTTGAGAAAGAAGGGAACTGGAGGAATCAATCTTCCTGACTTCAGACTATACTACAAAACTACAATTAGTTTTACAAGACAATACTGTACTAGCACTAAGACAGAAATATAGATGGATGGAACTAGACAGAAAGTCCAGAGATAAATCCACACACTTTATCTTTGACAAAGGAGGTAAGAATATACAAAAGAGAAAAGACAGCAACTTCAATAAGTGGTGCTGGGAAAACTGGGCAGACACATGTAAAATAATGAAACTGGAACTCTTCCTAATACCATTTAGTTAGTGTTAAGTCGCTCAGTCATGTCCGACTCTTTGTGACCTTATGGGCTATATAGCCTGCTAGGCTCTCTGTCCATCAGATTTCCCAGGCAAGAGCACTGAAGTGGGTTGCCATTTTCTTCTCCAGGGGAATCTCCCTAACACTGTACACTAAAATAAACTCAAAATGGATTTAAAGACCTAAATGTAAGGCTAGAAACTATAAAGTTCTTTGAGAAAACACAAGCAGTACATTCTTTGACAGAAGTCACAGCAAGATCTTCTTTGACCCAGCTCCTAGAGTAACAGAAGTAAAAACAAAAGAAACAAATGAAACTTAATTAAAAGCTTTTGCACAGCAAAGGAAACAATAAAGAAGATTTTTTTTAAAAACCCTAAAATGGAAGAAAATAATTGCAAATGAAGCAACTAACAAAGGATTAATCTCCAAAATACATAAAGCTCCCAATATAGGTCAGTATCAGAAAAACAAACAAAACAATACCAAAAAAAAAAAAATGGGGAGCAGAGACCGAAACAGACATTTCTTCAAAAAAAAAAAAAAAGACCTACAGAAGACTAATAAACACATGAAAAAATACTCAACATCACACATGATTGGAGAAATGCAAATCGAAGTTACACCAAGCCATCACCTCACACCAGTCAGAATGGCCAAAATAAAAAAATCTACAACAGTAAATGCTGGATAAAGTATGAAAAAAAGGGAACCCTCCTGTATTGTTGGTGGAAATGTAAACCGTTAACACCACTAGGGAGAACAGTACAAAGAACCCTTTAAAGAGTAGGAATAAATTTACCACATGACCCAGCAATCCCACTACTAGGAATATATCCTGAGAAAACCACATCTAAAAAACACATGTACCCCAATGTTTATTGAAGCACTACCAACAATAGTTAGGACTTGGAAGCAACCCAGATGTCCACTGACAGATGAATGGATAAAGATAGGCTACATATACCCAATGGAATACTACTTATCCATGAAGAATGAATTTCAGTCAGTTCTAGTGAGATGGATGAACCTAGAGCCTGTTACACCCAGCAAGGTAAGTCAGAAAGAGAAAAACAAATATCGCACATTAATGCATATGTACGGAATGGAGGAAATGGAACTGATGAACCTATCTGCAAGGAAGAAATGGAGATGCAGGTGTAGAGCATGGACAAAACAGGGGTTGGGATGAACTGAAAGAGTAGCACTGACATGTACACAATACCACGCATAAAACAGATAGCTAGTGTGAACCTGCTCTATAACACAGGGAGCTCAACTTGGTGCTACGTGATGGCCTAGAGAGATAGGATGGAAAAGAGGAGGGAGCTGAAGAGAAAGGGAACATATGTATGATTATGGTGTGTGTGTGTGTGTGTGTGTGTGTGTGTGTGTGTGTGTGTGTGTGTGTGTGTGTGTGTGTGTGTGTGTGTGTGTGTGTGTGTGTGTGTGTGTTAGTTGCTCAGTCAGGTCTGACTCTTTGCAACCCCAAAGACTGTAGCCCGACAGGCTCCTCTGTCCATGGAATTCTACAGGCACAAATACTGCATTGGCTTGCCATTCCCTTCTCTAGAGGAGCTTCCCGACCCAGAGATGAAACCCTTGTCTCCTGTGTTGCAGGCAGATTCTTTACCCTGTTTGAGCTACAGGGATGGGGGGATAACGTATAATGTATGTATAATTACACTATCCGACTTTGCGACCCAACAGATTGCAGCATGCCAGGCTTCCCTGTCTATCACCAACTCCCAGAGCCTGCTTAAACTCACATTTGTTCAGCTAGTTGGTGATGCCATTCACCCATCTCATCCTCTGTCATTCCCTTCTCCTGCCTTCAGTCCTTCCCAGCATTGGGGAAATCTGTCCTGAATATTCATTGGAAGGACTGATACTGAAGCTGAAACTCCAATACTTTGGCCACTTGATGAAAAAACTGACTCACTAGAAAAGACACTGATGCTGGGAAAGACTGAAGGCAGAAGGGAAGGACAGAGAATGAGACAGTTGGATGGCATCACCAACTAGATGAACATAAGTTTAAGCAAGCTCCAAGAGTTGGTGATGGACTGGGAAGCTTGATGTGCTGCAGTCCACTGGGTCACAAAGAGTTAAAACATGACTGAGCAACTAGATTGAACTGATGGAAACAGACAAACCATTTTCATTAAAGGCATCCATGTGCTCATATACACTCTAAGTTTGCGGCAAATACAAAAAACTAGTAATTTTTTCAACTGAAAAAGCTAAAAAAGAAAGACAACTAAAACAATTCTAAAGAAGAGTATACTAAGATTTTATTACATAGTTAGTTTTAAAAACATTGTTGACAGACATGAACAGATAAATGGCACCAAACTAGAGGAACTTTAAATATACTTGAACTGAATTACAAATCAGTGGCAGAAAGGTTACTACATTAAAAAATAGTGTCAGAATCTAACATCAAATATATATATATATATATAAAATTCTAGATATGCTAATAATCTATACATACTTTTTTTTTTTAACTTTTTTAAAAGGAAACTTTACAGAGCTATGGCAGGCAGGAAATTTACTGAAAAGAGAAAAAAAAATAAGTCATCCAAGATTTCTTTAAAATTATCTCACATTAACTTTCACTCAAAATACGGTAAAAACAAAGCTAAAAGAAAACTCACAAAATGAAAGGTTATCTGCAGTATAAGTAATCAGCAAATCACTTTTACATAAACATAAAATTAAAACTTTAAAATCAGTAAGAAAAATGTGTCAATGGAAGGTAGCCAAGATGGAGTAGGAAGAACCTCAGCTCAGCTCCTCTCATGGGCACTCCAAAATTTTATCTATTTACAGAACAAGTACTGATTAGAAAAACTGAAAGATTAGATTCCACAACTAAAGATATAAAGTAAGAACTATGATAAGACAAGAAAGAAGGGGTGGATATACAAAACCATCAGGACCTACACATATCCCTAAGTAGATGATCTGGAAGTGGCAGGATAATCACAACTGTAGAACCAAGGAAGAAAGAACTGAAGCACCACAATAGGCTCCACAGCCAGTGACTCTTGCACTGCCAGTACAAGTACCCAGGATACTTGGCTTTGAAAGCCAGTGGACCTTACGTTAAGGAGACCCAGAGGGCTATAGGAAATAGACTCCCTTCTTAAAAGGCACAAACAGAAGCAGTGGTTTGAAAGACACCTAGGTCAGAACAGCCTGCTGATACCTAATTTTGGGAGACTCCCCCAGAGAGGCAGGAGGCAAATGGGAGCTCAATCTGGAAACATAGTCACTGGAGGAACCCATTTTGGGGAGCTTTGTTCTACCATGCAGTTGTGGTGCTGGCAAGAAGCATCTTTCTGAAATCCTCCTTCTAGCTTATTAGAACCAGGACCTGGCCTGTCCACCAGTCTGGCAGCACCATTACTTGGAAGTTCCATGCTAAGGAACTAGCCAGGAGAGGACACAGCCCCACAATCAGGAGACCAGCTACCATAAAGTTCTTGACCCTACAGCTGTCCTGGGAACTGACCCCAAATACAAGTGCATCGGCACTTACCATGAAACCCCAGACTGGGAACCCCAAAGGACTTCACAGCCAGCCATCCAGACCAGGGCCTGCCATCACCAATTCTAGGATACCTAAAGCTCTACTACCAGAGACCAGGGACTCAGTTCTGCCCACTACTGGACCAGCACCAACCCCAAGACCTGCTAATACTCCACAGCCAAATGTCCCTATTAAGCCAGACACATCTCTGAGTACCCAGCTGTTTCTGTATAAGGCAGAGCCTGGCAAGCAACGACACCAGAGGCAAGCATTCCTACCAGATGACCCATAGCAGTCACCCTGGCATAACAAAAGGACTCATATAGCCCACAGTGGAAGCATGCCTACAGCATACAGCCTGGTAAACAGAGAGAAGTCAGGTCTGCTGGGACCCATAGGGTATCTCCTAAAAAAGTCCACTTATCCAAAGTCAGGAAACATAACCAAATCACCATGTGTGTTGAAGTAAAACCTCAAGGGGAACTAAATAAATTGGAAACAGACAATCTACTCAATAAAGACTCAAGGAAATGATCACAAAGATGATTAAACAACTTAGGAGAAAAACAGATGCACAAAGTGAGAAGTCACAAGTTTTTAACAGCCAGGAAATATAAACAATGACCAAACAATAATACAACAATGGTAGAAAGAATCAACAGCAGATTAGACGATACAGAGAAATTAGTGAGCTGGAAGAAACTAGTTCAAATCACTGATGCTGAACTGAAAAAAGAAAAACGAATGAAAACAAATAAGAATAACTCGTGTTGGATAACTTCAAGTGTACTGATATTCACATTACATGGAGTCTCAGAAGAGACTGAGAAAGAGCAGAGAACATATTTGAAGAGCTAATAACTTTTCTAATGTGGGAAACAAAACAGTCACCCAAGTCAAAGATGCAGGGAATCCCATAAAGAATAAACCTAAAGAGGAAAACACCACAAATTAAAATGGTAAAAGTTAAAGACATAGTATCAAAAATCATGGGGCTTCCCTCATTGTCCAGTGGTTGAGACTCCACGCTCCCAATACAGAGAACCCATATTCAATCCCCAGTCAAGGAACTAGATCCCACATGCTACAACCAAGAGTTCACATGCCACAACAAAAGATACCAGGTGGTGCAACTAAGTCCTGGCACAGCCAAATAAGTAAATATAAACAAGCAAATTAAATACAACAGTTACATACAAGGAAATTTCCTATGTTTATATGACTCATCTATAACTGCAAGAACAATACAATTGGGAAAAGAGAGCCTTCTCATAAAAACTGTTGAGAAAACTGCACAACTACATCCAAAATAATCAAACTGGACTACTGTCTCACATCATGCACAAAAAAAACCCTTGGTACTCTTAAAGATCTAAAGGTAAGACCTGAAACCATAAAGATTCTAGAAGAAAGCACAGGGATTAAGCACTTTGGCACCCCTATTAGTATTTCATATACATATTTCTCTCATAAGGGAAGTAAAAAAAACAAATCTGGAATGACATTACACTATTAAGCTGCTGCACAGCAAAGAAAAATTATCAACAAAATGAAAAGGTCCCTAGCTGAATGGAAGAAGACATTTGCAAACGATACACCTGATATGGAGTTAATGTCTAAAATGCAAAAAAAAGAAAAAAAAGAAAAAGTCACATACCAAAAAAAGGAGGGAAAAAACCAACCCACAAACTACTCAATCAAAAAATGCGCAGAAAATCTGAATAGACATTTTTCCAAAGAACACATACAGACAGTCAACATACACATGAAAAGATGTTCAACATCACTATTAGAGGAAATGAAATCAAATGAAATCAAATCAAATGAAATAGCACACGCATCAGAATGGCTAATACCCAAAAGACAACAAGTAAGTGTTGGCAAGGATGTGGAGAAAAGTGAACACTTTTGCACTGTTGGTGGGAACATAAACTAGTACAGCCACCATGAAGAAAAGAATGAAGATTCCTCAAAAAATGAAAAATAGATTTGCATAAGACCCAGCAATTCCACTCCTAAATATTTATTAAAATAAAACACTAATTAGAGGAGATACATATATCCCTATGCTCACTGTTGCTGCTGCTCCTGCTAAGTCACTTTAATCGTGTCCGACTCTGGGACCCCATAGACGGCAGCCCACCAAGCTCCCCCATCCCTGAGATTCTCCGGGCAAGAACAGTGGAGTGGGCTGCCACTTCCTTCTCCAATGCTTGAAAGTGAAAAGTGAAAGTGAAGTCGCTCACTGCAGGAGTATTTAAATCAGCCAAATATAAAAGGAATCTAAGAGTACCATCAGATGAATGGATTAAAATGATGCATGGATTAAGATATAGCACATCAGCCATATAAAAGAATAGATTTAACTACTTCCATTTGGGACTATGTGTAAAACAGAGGATACCAGAATTAGTAAAACATCACAAATACTGTGTGATTTCTCTTATATGTGGGCTCTAAAAAAACAAATTAACAAACATAAAAAAAGAACAGTGACAGAGAAGAAACAAGTAGTTATATGGGTGAAAGATGGAAAAAGGAAGCAAACAGGTGAGGGAGATTAAGAGGTAATAATTTACAGGGGCAAAATAAATGAATTATAAGCATGAATAATACAGTATGGGAAACAGTCAGTAACTGCAGTATCTTTGTGTGGCAAAAGACTGTAACAAGACTTACTGTGATAATCACACTGAAATGTAGACATTAAGTTGAAACATTATAGATTGTGTATTAATGATCTAACATACTGTTGCAGGTCAATTATAACAAACTCACAGAAAAAGAGATCAGATTTGTGGTTACTAGAAGCAGTGACTGGGGGAGAGGCAAGCGGACAAAGGCGGTCAAAAAGTACAAACTGCCACTTATAAATAAGTACTAAGGATGTAACATACAGCATGATAAACGTAACTGAAAACTGCTGTATGTTACATATGAAAGTTCTCAAGAGACTAAATCCTAACAGTTATTATCACAAGTAAAAACATAATTTTTCCACTTATTTAACTATATTATCTGTGAGATGACTGGTATTCAATGAACTTACTGTGATAATTTTTTCATAGTACATGAAACTCTGTTGCCTTAAACTTACACAGTGCATAATAAAACTGGAGGAAGAAAAACAATGGGTCACGAATTTAAATAAGCAATTCACTGAACAGGACAAATAGCCAATAAATATACATACATTTTAAAAAAGCAGTTCCACATGACCAATATTCTGTTAAATGCAAAGTTTAAACAACACTTCATTTAAAACTAATCTATAACTTACTAATGCTAACATAACATTTGCACCAAAGTATTTTCATAAAAACTGGATTTCCTGTAAATCTACGCAGCTTAAGAGAGGCTGCTGTATTCCCCTATCCACTACCTCATTTGTTTCAAAACACAACAGATCATATTGGCCTACCACACTACTACACTACAGTTACAGGAGAAGGAGAGTAAAGAAGTTAAATAAGTTATTAGTATTTTTATGAAAAAACGTAAGTTTTTCTCTCACGACACCCTAAAAAAATATTAGAGATACCCAGGGATTCCTAGACCACATTCCACGTACCACTAATCTAGATCCTTATGTAAAATTAAGTGTCTAGCAAAATGTGACTGTGTGACTTAAATGAAAAAATACTAAATAAAACATTTAATGGGACACATTTTCAGTAAGCGTAAAGCACAGAGATCGTTTTGGGTATACAATGCCAAGGACATCAACTGCTTCTGGGGAAAAAAAAAAAGAACTGAGATTAAGGAAGACAGTTAACTGAATCCTTTAAAAGGACTTATTTTAAAATATATAAATATTTTATAAAATGTACTGACATAGGGCTTCTCTCAAAGCTCAGCCAGTAAAGAATCTACCTGGAATGCCGGAGACGAGGGTTTGATCCCTGGGTCAGGAAGATCCCCTGGAGCAGGAAACTGCAACCCACTCCAGTAGTCTTGCTTGGAGAATCCCATGGACAGAGGAGCCTGCCAGGCTACAGTCCATGGAGTTGTCAAGAGTCAGGCATGCCTTAGCAACTAAATCATCACCACCACTGAAAAACACTAGTAATGGACTACCTTTTTTCTTATCATCTTTCCTGGTGGCTCAGACAGTAGTAAAATGTCCTCATCCAAAGCGGGAGATGGAGATTCAACTTGAGCATCAGGAAAAGCCCCAGAAGGACATGGTAACTCCTTCTAGTACTCATGCCTGGGAAAACCCATGGACAGAGCAGCCTGGTGCTCTACAATACAAGGGGTTGCAGAGTCATCCACAACTTAACCAGTAACACTTTCACTTTCACTATATTCCTATCAGGTGAAGTGTAGGAGAGTGGAGCAGGGAGGGAAGTTTACTCCTGGCTCCCATTTGAACTAAGTGCCTTCAAGAAGTGGACACAGTATGTCCTATTATTTATACCCCTGTCAAAAACACAACATATCTATTAATCTAGTTTATTTCAATTGCTAAGCTATTCAACTTTATATAAATCTCTGCATTTAATCATTCAAATAACATTTATTGAAAATAATGTCAGTGTGCCAGATCCTTTTACTAGGGAGACAAGATGAGTATCTGTTACAAGTAGGACCTGTTCAAAGAAAACAAACTTGAACCAGAGATAGAATATAATAGATTTAACAGGAAATTAAAGATGTCTATATCGTTCTATGTGACAAAGAAGAAAGCAAGGTCTGGAAAACTGAAGTCACAAGCAGAAATCAAGAAGCAGGAGTTGTTTCAGGGATTCCATGGAGAAACAGGTTTCCAACTCAATACTGAGCACCTAACAGATGTCAAATAACATTTCATTGTAGCTAGGTTAAGTACAGCAGGTCAAGAAGGCAAATGAGATGTTCAAGAGGCAACTAGAAAAGCTAGGTGAGAAATTTAAGCAAGAGTGTAAGCATAATAAGGGACAGTAAGCCAGGGAGGATGACTGGAGGAAACAAGAGAGAACTGATCTCAAGGGAGAGTACACATTTAGGTTTGGGAAAGAACCACAACTGACAAACAAGAAACAGTTTCTGAAGCACAAAACACTTATGTGACACACCAATATACTATGGAACAGTTTTGTAATGTAGGAAACAATGAATTCAGAAATATGTGGGATAAAAAATAAAAGAAAGTATAAGATTAGAGAACCCAAGAAAATTTTAAGGAGAAATGAATCAGCAGAATATGTTAGGCTAGATATTCTGCAACAAAATAAAATGTATGAAAATCTACGTAGAAATAGAGGAAAAGCATAAGGTTGTAGAGAACACACTTTTACATAAAATGACATCTACATTTCTCACCTAAATATTTCAACAAAATTTCAAACACTGGGTTGAAACAAATTTTTTAAAGGTTTGTTACTGCCAATGAGCACAAATAATGCAAAGAAGATATTGTGAGCATATAAATTAAAACACGGTCAGAGAAAGCATTCACAAAAAAATTTTTTTAAGGAAATTTGCATCTATTTGAAAAGCATACATAAATCCAAATAGTTGGCTAATAAAGTGTTCTACCTATAATCAAAGTTCATCCCTTTAAGCAAAAAACATTTTATATTTAATCGTTTCTAATGGAAATGCTTTAAAGTAACACACTTACCTGTCTTCTTAATTAAACATGTTAGTCTAACATACTCTTAATCTTGAACAACCATTGTTGCTGTACTGGAACATCTGCTGCTGCTGTACTGTGCAACATACAGTTCTATCTTCTTAAGAGTTGTTTCCCAGCTGTCAAGATATAAAGCAACTACTTCTACAAGTTATGTTTGTCCTTCACACCTCAACAGCTAGGGGATATTAGCAACTTCTCACGCTTCTCATCTGTCTCCTTCAATTGAGCTTCTAAAATTTTTTAAACGTGACGGTTCATGATAAATGTGGTAATCCTTCTTATGGAATGAACACCATTGCTGCAAGTCTAGAAAACATGCTTTCTGAAACCTGCATCTAGAACAGTAATAAATTAATACACGAGCCTTAAAGCTTAGTTTAGAGTACTATTTTCATAAAGGGAGTTGCTTTCACCAGTGGATAGAAAATCTGCACAAGGCTATATGATGGTCATTCATTGCGCTCTTAGGAATTACTCTTGTTTTTAAACTGACCAAACAATTCCTGTAATTTTCAACCACTGTTAGGTAAAATTTTGTTCCCTACAGAAGCCTATTTCCAAGCCAAACGTTAATTGGTGCTAGAACTAAAAAGAGAAGATGCTAAGGAGAGAGGAAATAAAAAAGCAGCAATACTCAGTAATTTTTCTACCAACGAAAAGAAAACACTGATCAACCTACCAGTTTTCATTACGTCTCAATTTTAAAAGTTCTGCAATGATTAGACTCAGAACTGCTAAATGAACATGAAGCAGAGTATAGGTGTTCCATCAGTTTGCAACTTTAAAATGAATCTACCTTTTCTAATCTCAATTTCCAGTACTCCCCGACTTACACCATCCACGCTGGTCCAACTGTAATTTGTGGTGTCTTCTGAACACAGTTCATACTTAACATTTGCCCTTCTACCACTCCTAACTCACCTAATTAAGTTCCACAAATTTTCAGCAGGTAGTTTTGAAAACAGAGAACCTCTTACTTCAGGAACTCCTTTCTAAAGTTGCAAATGAGGACTTCCTATGCCTATGAAACTCCAGCAAGCATCATCTTATTTTAGAAACTTTGTCAATCTTTACTTAGTTAACAGCAAGTTCACATGTGCTTCATTTTACCAATAAACCGGCCTACCATTAAGTCTAAAGTACAAAACAACGCAGTTATTATTGTAAAACTTTTCAAATAAGGGGAACTCTAAACAGGAGACTACAAAAACCCGTAAACACTGTATCACATTTTATTGTACTTCAGTAAGAAAATCCTATTTCCAAAGTTTAACACATAGCACAAAATCAACACAAATCGCTTAAACGCAATTTACCAGTTAAGGGGAAAAAAGGCTTCAAATTTTGCTTTCCAGCAATTTGCATCTTGTGACATAAAAAAAGAGTACTGAGCCATTTTTTCCCCTCCATCAAATTTAATTTTTATTACTGAAAAAGGGAGGCAAATTTTGGAAAACCGTATGGTAGACACCCCCAAGAGTCATAAACTACTGTACTTAAGTAAAACAAAATTTCTGAGACTGTCTTTGTGAGACCATGAGCCTGGACGGCCATTGGGTTTAACTGCGCTCGGAGAACTACAAACCAGGGCGGCAAGTCGCAGGCTCGAGCTACTGGCGGTTCAGTCAAAAAACAGCTGAAGCAGTCAGCCAGTCAACGAGCTACGGCAAACAACGCAGGGAGGTGGCGCTACTGCCGAGGGCCTAGAGCCCGAGCGTCCATCATGGCGACGAGAATAGCCGCTTCCGGGAGCGAGCACGCCCCTTCCGCGCGCAAACGCCGCCGTGCCAAGCCTCTGGGACCCGAAACCGGAGTCGAAGTGGGAGCCGGACCGCCACCGCCGGCTCTCCAACCCCCCCTCATGGGCTGTAACGGAATTTTCTCCTCGGAGGCCGCATTCAAAATGGCGGCTCCCCTTCCCTGCACCCCCTCAACCACCCCTTCAACAGGCGTAAATTTGCCACCATCTTGTCCCCCTCTGCCCCCCTTGTTGATATTTACATAGCGAAAATCAGACCGGCTGGCCTGCGGCGTTCACCTCACGCTGGCAACCATCGCCTCCTTGCTAGGCTAGCTCCCGCGCGGTGCCCTGGGAGAACTCGGCGCCGACCTAGAGTCCTTCAGCTGTATCCCTGGGCACTGGGCAACTCTTACCCAACTCCCGCCCGTTTGCAGAGCGCGCCTCCGCCGCCGCGCTCCTCCCCTGGCGTAACTGCAGCCTCCTTGGGGCCTACTCGGCGCCGAAAACGACACCCCTCAGCCTAGCACTGAAGGGCGTCAGGCGTGCCGCCACCTAGGCCAAGACCAGGCCTCCCACTCGGACTAGGCCCCGCGGCCTTAGCCGCGCCCCAGACTCACCAGACACGGGTGCGGGCGGTGGGTGACGGTGGCGGGTGATGCAGGCCTCCTTTCTCTGGAGCACTGGGCCGGGCTCCTACTGGCGGGGCGGGCGGAGGAAGGGAGGAGGGGCCGAGTTCGGAGCTGACAAAAAGCGGCCCAGCTCCCCGGCAAAGGCCCGCCGTCAGCACGTCACGTCACCGCCCGGGAGAGAGACACAGGAAAATGCGGAAGGGTAGATAGACCCCTCTGTCTCAACCAAGTTGGTCCTCTGGCGTCTCGTGTCGAAGCCACTCGGGTCCCGCAACCCGAGAGCCCCGTGGCCTCGCGGCAGGGTCTGAGGCATACCGTATAACAACGTTCTTATTTTCTCCTCCTCCGCGCTCCCGCCCGCCGCCGCAGCTCAGATCGTAAAGCCGACGCAGGGCCGCGGTTCATCGACCCCGCGGAAAGACAGGCGATTCACACCTGGCCCGATCTGGTTCTACCCAGAGACGTATCGCGTCCCAGCGCGGGGCCTGGCCCAGCTGCCTGCTTAGGTGTCTGGAGTTGTCAAACCCCTGCCTGAAGTAAATTGTGTTATCTTGTAGCTAGAGAAGAAAGTTTAGTAACCCATGCTATATCCTATCTTTGCTTGAAAAGAAAACATTGTAATAATATGAAAATAGGCATGCCAGTCTGGGTGTGGGCAAGAGAACGGGGCTTATTCTAGAACTATCAAACCATTTCCTCTTTATAAAATCATATAGAACCTAAATGACTTGAATGTCATGTAGAAAAGAATTAAACTTTCAGTGATTCTGCACGTTTCAGTTAACAATTTTTAATGTGTCATTGTCTACGTATGTACCTTGTGTTTGAAAATTTGTAAGCCTGCTGAAGTTAAGTCCTTTGATAAAATTTAAATATTCTTAAATAGACACATCGTAATTCGCTGTTTTTTAAGAAAACAGCATAAACAGGTAAATGTTGAACAGCATAAACGTTAAGACAAGTCACTGTAAAATCTATTATAATAAGCATTTATCAGCTCCAAGACCGTGTATTTTGTGTTTTTATTTGTGTTTTAAATGTTATTTTCCACACTAAACTTTGAATCCAAGCTTCGAACGTTATTAGTAAAAAGGCAAATAGCGGGATCTTACAGCACATTATTGTGGAATACAATATGCTGTATACTTTCTCAGTATGGACCTAAATGATGAAAATATAATCAACAATTCGAGGGTGGAAAATCAACAAAATAGTGGAGAAATGTCTTTAAAGTGTAGCAGCCTAAAAAACATATTATCAAAACTCCCAGAATGCAAGTTGTCCTGCCCTCATATACCTTAAAATCATGAAATGCTTTATTAAAAAAGTACATCAAAAATCATCTCTGGGAAAATTTCTGGATGATAATTTTCAAAGCCACAGCTTATTCTGTTTTTGTATTTTCCAAGTGAGTAAATTTTGTTCTAGAAATAACAAAAGACAACATATGTTTGTTTCTAGAAAACTACAAAACACTGATATATTTTCACAGAAAGGAGAAAAAATATTTTCAAGTGAAAGAAACTAGCATAACTTCAAACAATTAACATAATTAACACTGGTAACTAACATACTTTCAAAATAATAACAACCAGTGTTTAAATATTTCCAAAGAGCTCCTTTAGTATTAAGGTAACAATGAGACCTGACATATTTTCAACTGTAGCACCATAATCAGAACACAAAAAGATGTCAGCATTCTTGTTAGATCTCTGAAGTGTTAGTCACTCAGTTGTGTCTCTCTGACCCCGTGGAAGGCAGTCTCCCAGCCTCCTCTGTCCAAGGGATTTCCCAGGCAAGAACACTGGAGTATCCCCTTCGCCAAGTGATCCTCCCTACTCAGGGATCAAACCCAGGTCTCCCCCATTGCCCAGAGCAGGCAGATAAATTCCTTACCACTGAGCCAACAGGGAAACCCCATGATTACAAAAACAACTAGTATGACCATTAGTATAAAGCACTTAAGAAGAGAGTGGCCATATAGGAAAAAGAAAAAGATGTCTTCTAATTGCAAAGGTAAGAGGTAGTTTGGACAGTGATATTTTAAAAACTAGCCTTTGACACTACATTTCATGCACTAAAAGATAGTTAATTTCTGATATGATATTAGTAAATGACCTATATTTGTTACATGAACCTTTGTTAGAATTTAAGAAAGGTTATTCTATAGATGAGTATAACTAGGGAAGTCAACTTTTATTACATTAGCTTTTCAAAAATGCAAACTAATTTGTATTTCGAATATACTTATGGAAGTAAAGAAGTATCGGCATATAAAAAATCATTTTACCAGAAATACATATATACACACATTAAATACACATTTAATACACATTTAAAACAGTATATTTATGACAAAATGAAGTATAAATAGCACGGCTGTGAAACTGTTCATATAATACAAAAGACCTTTAGTAAACTTAAGACCCCGATGAGCTTTTAAAGCATCTGCTACATTCTAAAGAACCATAGCTATACACTTCATTATTGAGAAATCTTTTAACCAAAATGTTCAAATTTACCAGTCACAATTTCCATCTCCACAAAACAATAAAATGCAATTTAGCTAAACTGAGACAGAGAAAGATTTATTTTAAGAAATTCCCTCAGGAGATTATGGAGCTGTAGAAGTCCAAAATCTGATTGCAGGCCACCAGGTTCAAGACCAAAGGAAAAGTTGATGCCGTGGTTTGAGTTGGAAGCAGCCTTTTCATCATCAGGCCTCTGACTGATAGAGGCCCGTGTACATTATGGGTTTCCTAAAAATGTAAACTTCAAAAAACAAAAAACACTCACAGAAACAAATAATGATGAACCAATCATCAAGGTATTAGCCAAGCTGACACATTTAACCATCACACTTAGCATGCCTTGTCACACTTGAAAATTTATCATTTATCTTGAATAATCAGCAAGTTGCATGTTGTAATCTGCTTCCATAAAAAAGTATACACTTTAATCTGCAAATAAAATTTAAAATGACTAATGATGTGTTTTCAATTTTGTTTCACTTGTCAAATAAGACATTTAAATAATTTCTGAAAATCACCACCAACTGAATTATACTTTATGGTTGCAAGTCACACTAGCATTACTAGGTAAAAATAAATATAGGAAGCCTAGAAAAAATAATCAGTAGCAATAAACACTGCTGGTACTCAGTCTGAGATTTTATGTATTTCCCCAAAATGCAAACATTTCCTTAAAGAAATGACAATTTCCTGATTAGGACATCTTTCACCATGAAGAGAATGAAGTGTTAAAAGCTTGTAATGTTTAACATGTTTAACATGTCACAACCCCATAGTAATAGGCTTCCATTTCCTAAAGCTAGGAAATCTGTATCAAAGTAACATTAACTGCAAGAGTCAAATACATCATAGATGTCCAGATTTATGATGTTATGGTGACATTTCAAAAAATAATCAAATTTGTAAAGTACTAGAGAACATGTTTGCAAAGTGCCTGATTACACACTGTTCCTGTGTGTAAGAGAAAAAGGAAATTTCTCTTTATAAAGGGATTCTAATTAATAAATTATTAACAGAAGTAGAGGGCTTCCCTGGTTGCTCAATGGTAAAGAATCTGCCTGCAATCCAGGGGATATGGGTTCAATCCCTGATCTGGGAAGGTCCCACATGTCTGGAGGCAACTAAGCCCATGTGCCACAACTACTGAGCCTGTGCTCTAGAGCTGGGAAGCCACAACTACTGAGACCATGTGTTATACTACTGAACCTCGTGCGCCTAAAGCCTGTGCTCCAGAACAGAAACCATCACAGTGAGAAGACTGCACACTGCAACTAGGGCACAGCCCCATGGCGCTATAACTAGAGGAAAACCTATGCACAGCAACGAAGACTCAACACAACCAAAACTAAATTATTAAAAAGAAATAGACATACAACCTTAATCTAAACAACAGTTAATGCTAAAATATGAGGGAGTTAGATATTTGCCTCCTACCTATAGTGTGTTCTTCATGACCTCACCACAGATCAAAGTTGAATATGATCAACTCTGTAGATTAAATTACCAATTTAAATTTACCAGTAAATACATGGTTTAAAGAAACCCAAAGCATGAGGTATGATCATTCATAACGACTAATTCACAAAAACCAGATGGCAGGCAATCTGAAAGGACAGACGATGTTTTATTTATCCCCAACCAAAAAATTATTATTTTCTTTCTTGGCTGCGCCACACAGCACATGGGATCCCAGTTCCTTGACCAAGGCTGGAAACTGTATCCCCTGCAGCTGAACTGTGGAGTCTTAACTACTGAATTGCCACTGAACTTCCTGATCCTTTTTTTTTTTTTTTAATTTTGAAACTGAAATATAGTTGATTTTCAATGTTTCAAGTATCTAGCAAAGGCAATCAGTTTTAAATATACATATACACATTCACTTACATAGTTTCTTTTTTCCATTCTTTCCATTGTATTTTTACACACTAGAGTTCTGTGTGCTATAAATGCTTGTTTACTTTATATTTAGTAGACTGTATTTGTTAATTTCAAATTCCTAATTTATTCCTCCCTTGTTCCCTTGGCCAATCTTTTTTTGTTTTCAGCCAAGATTCATAGATTCCAGGATATCAGTTCCCTGGTCAGTGACTGAACCCAAGACAGGGCAGTGAACACTCAAAATCTTAACCACTGGCCAACTCTTAACGTGCTCATGTTTTAAAATAATTTTAATGTCAAGCTAAAATTGTAATGAGATGACAACATTATTTTAATTTGGTAATTTAATTTTCATTAGCTACACAGCTTTATTCTTCCAGAAATTACACTAACATAAATTGTGTCCTTTTTTATCACTTGTGTTATTTGCAGTAATTTTACATATTGTAAACATTACACCACTGTTGCTATGTATGTCCTATCCATCTTCTTCGTTTTATGGAAATCAAACCCACCCGTTTCTTCCCAAGTTTAAAACTTAGTAGTGTGCCCTGGAAATTTCCTTACCTCTAAAGTGAACCATGACATCCTATAGTCACTTGTCTTCTACTTGATCTAACACAGTTCTTCAAATTGAAATCAGAATCACTTCATTTCACAATCAATGTCCACATTCCATTTTCAGAGAATCTAATTTTAACTGGGTGGAACCTGAGCCTTGGTTTATTTCTCAAAAGCTCTTATCAGATTCTATTAATGAATAACAAAGTAAAAAATCACAAATATAGAGTGCTGAATTAGTGTAAAGGACCATAATGCAGTGTATTTCAAGGAGTAAACTATTTTGCAAAGTTTTTTATTTCACCTCATACTTCTGAAGGCATCTAACAGATTACACAATATGTAAAAGCAATATGTTATATTGCTCTTTGCACATATTGAGGTTTTTGCAAATTAAAGGTTTGTGGCACCTTTGCATTGAGCAAGACTATCAGCATCATTTTTGAAATAGTGTTTGCTCATTTCATGTCTCTGTATCAAATCTTGATAATTCCTGAATATTTCAGATTTTTTAGTTATTACATCTACTATGGTGATTTGTGGCATTAATCTTTGATATCGCTATTGCAAAAACAATTACAGTTCACTAAAAACTAGTTATAAACACCCTTTTGAATCTTTATCAAATCTACCATTTTCTATTTTATGACTATCATTCTTTATGAATTACACATTTACCAGCCAGTGATGAAGACAGTTAATTTTCTATGTCATTTTAAAATGTTTAGTCTCCTTATTTTTCCTGTTAGCCTGCTTTAGGAATGTTTTATATCTTCTTTTCATTCTTTTTTGTGTTTATCTTTTGTTGTTTAGTCACTTGGACTCTTTGTAACTTAGTCTGCCAGATTCTTCTGCCCTCCATCTCCCTGTTTGCTCAAATTCATGTCCATTAATTCAGCGATGGTATCTAACCATCTCATCTTCTGCTGCCTGCTCCTTTTGTTTTCAATCTTTCCCAGCCATCTGGTTTTCTTCCAAGTTGGCTCTTCACATCAGGTGGCTGAAGTATCAGAGCTTTAGTATCAGTCTTCCAAATGATGCTTTACTCAGAGATGATTTCCTTTAGGATTTATATGGTTTGATCTCCTTGCTGTTCCAGGGACTCTCAAGAGTTGACTCCACCACCACAATTTGAAAACACCAATTCTTTGACACTCAACCTTGTTTATGGTCCAGCTCTCACATCCATGCATACATGACTACTGTAAAACCAATAGATTTGACTTATATGGACCATTGTTTGCAAAAGGATGTCTTTGCTTTTTAATATGTTGCCCTGGTTTGTCATACATTTCCTCCCAAGGATCAAGTCTTTTCACAACTGCAATCACCATCTTCAGGGATTCTGGAGCCCAAGAAAAGAAAATCTGTTACCATTTTCAATTTATCCTGAACTATTTGCCATGAAGTGATGAGAACATTATACCATGATCTTCATATTTTGAATGCTGAGTTTTAGGCCAACTTTTTCACTCTTCATCAAGACACTTTAGTTCCTCTTCACTTTCTGCCATCAGAGTGGTATCATCTGCATATCTGAGGTTATTTCTCTTGGCAATCTTGATTCTAGCTTGTGATTCAACCATCCAGCATTTTGCATGATTTACTTTGTATATAAATAGGCAGAAAGACAATATACAGCCTTGACATATGCCTTTCTCAATTCTAAGCCAGTCCATTGTTCCACATCTGGATTTAACTGTTGCCTCTTGACCTGTATACAGGTTTCTCAGGAGACAGGTAAGATGGTCTTGTATTTCCATCTCTTTAAAAATTTGCTTGTTGTGATCCGTACAGTCAAAGTTCACTATACTAGTCAATGAAGGAGTTTTCTGGAATTCTCTTGCTTTCTCTATGATTCAAGAAGGTTGGCAACGTGATCTCTGCTTCCTCTGCCTTTTCTAAACCCAGCTGTGTATCTGGAATTTCTCAGTTCATGTACTGCTGAAGGCTAGCTTGGAGGATTTTAAGCATAACCTTGTTAGCATGTGAAATGAAGGCAACTGTGCAGTAGTTTGAACATTCTCTGGCACTGCCATTCTTTGTGATTAAAGTAAAAACTGATATTTTCTAGCCCTGTGGCCATGCTGAGTTATCCAAATTTGCTGACCTATTGAGTCTAGCACATGAAGAGCATCACCATTTAGGATTTTTAAACAGCCCCTGAGAATACCACCACAACCACTTTGTTATCATGACACCTGGTCCCATCACTTCATCGCAAACAGATGGGGAAACAGTGGCTGACTTTATTTCTCTGGGCTGCAAAATCACTGCGGATGGTGATTGCAGCCATGAAATCAAAAGACACTTGCTCCTTGGAAGGAAACTTATGACCAAGCTAGACAGCATATTAAAAAGCAGAGACAGTACTTTGCCAACAAAGGTCCATCTGTTCAAGGCTATGGTTTTTCCAGTGGTCATGTATGGATGGGAGAGTTGGACTATAAAGAAAGCTAAGCACAGAATTGATGCTTTTGACCTGTGGTGTTGGAGAAGACTCTTGAGAGCCCCTTGGACTGCAAGGAGATCCAACCAGTCAATCCTAAAGGAAATTAGTCCTGGGTGTTCATTGGAGGGATTGATGTTGAAGCTGAAACTCCAATACTTCGGAGAGCTAACTGTCTAATGCGGAGAGCTGACTCATTGGAGGAGACCCTGATGCTGGGAAAGAGTGAGGGCAGGAGGAGAAGGGGATGACAGAGGATGAGATGGTTGGATGGTATCACCGACACAGTGGACATGGGCTTGGGTGGACTCGGGGAGTTGGTAATGGACAGGGAGGCCTAGTGTGCCACGGTTCATGACTAAGCGACTGAACTGAACTGAATGTTTCCTAAGACCCACTTGACTTGTTTATATATAACTAATTGTCCAACAAGTTTTGTCTCCAGAATGCTATCTATAATCCTAACAAAACTATAGTTGGATACATGCCTCTGCAGCTAAATCATATTTCCTAATCCCTAAGCCATCTGTCATCAGGAAACAAAATTCTAACAATACATGAGGTAGAGTTTTCTCTTTTCAGGATCCTGCTGTTAAAATACAGAAAGTTTGATAAATCCCACTTTTTGTTCTTGTTTTGCTGTTGGATCTAAGTACTTGATTATTTTCAATTTTTGTTCCTTCTCTAAGTAAATTATTTTGGTGTATTTTTAAATTTGGAGTAAGGACACTGCTATGTTTTCAGTGTACTATTCATACCAAATGATACCACTTGAAGCCAGAAACTGTTATCCGTATCACTGTTACTCAGACATGGTGCTAAGAGTCACTTTCAATTTAATTGATCTATTTTTTAATTGAAGGATAAATGCTTTACAATTTTTTGTTCAGTTCAGTCGGTGGGTCATGTCTGACTCTGTGACCCCATTGCAGCATGCCAGGCCTCCCTGTCCGTCACCAACTCCCAGAGTCCACCCAAACCCACGTTGAGTCAGTGATGCCATCCAACCATCGCATTCTCTGTCATCCCCTTCTCCTGCCCTCAGTCTTTCCCAGCATCAGAGTCTTTTCCAATGAGGCAGCTCTTGGCATCAGGTGGCCAAAGTACTGGAGTTTCAGCTTCAACATCAGTCCATCCAATGAACAACCAGGAGTTAATCTCCTTTAGGATGGACTGGTTGGATCTCTTTGCATTCTAAGGTCTCTATTAAAAATCAGTATGAATCAGCCATAGGTATGCATATGTTCACAATCTCCTATAGGCTGGGGATTCCTGTGTAAAAATATTGTAAAAATAATAAAAGTGAATTAGAATCAGCAGACATTAAAAAACACTGCAAATGGCTATTAGTTTCTAAACTCATAGTCTCAGTTGTTGCATCAGCTTGTCACTAGTGGACCAGAAGATGGTACTTATCATCCCATTAAACAGTCAGTTTCAGCAGCATAATTTAATACTAACTTATCCTGAGTGATGAAAGTTAAGAGTTTCTGCCATTAAGAGCTCTTTAAAAAGTATGACACTTTTGGAAAAGACAGTGACACTTGTGTGTATTTCTTGCTTTCATTTTTATGAAACACGTTTTCATACTAAGAATAGAAAACCAAAGTATGGTTGTGGTGACTGTTCACATAGATGTGAATATACTAAAATACCACGTTTTGTGTAACTTAAGTGGGTGAATCATATATTGAATCAATTTCAATAAAGCTATTTTTAGAAAGTTCCCTGTGTCTTAAGAGAGGGAGAAATATGCAATTAGAAAAAGAGACTTCAAGACATCTCACAAAAAGTGATAAGCAAGTAGGTAAAACATCTGTAAGAATATAGATCTGAGTGTAGAATTCTCACTCAACTTTGACTTGACAGGTAAAGAATTATTTATTTAGGCTGTTAGCATTAAGTGATAAGATCTGTGGGCTATAGGTCACCTCCTGTCTTTCTGCTCAACCCCAGGACTATACCATTCAGTAAATCACTTCTCTGTTGTCAGATGCTTAATACATATTGCTTACAAAGGCTCTTACAATGAAGACCTTTGCTGATATATCCCCAGCACACACCAGGTTAGTTCAGTCGTTCAGTCACGCCCAACTCTTTGTGACCCCATGGATTGCAGCACGCCAGGCCTCCTTGTCCATTACCAAATGCCGAAGTTCCCAACTTATGTCAATTGAGTCGACGATGCCATCCAACCATCTCATCCTCTGTTGTCCCCTTCTTCTCCTACCTTCAATCTTTCACAACCATCGGGGTCTTTTCCAATGAGTCAGTTCTTCACATCAGGTGGCCAAAGTACTGGAGTTTCAGCTTCAACATCAGTCCTTCCAGTGAACACCCAGGACTGAGCTCCTTTAGATGGACTGGTTGGATCTCCTTGCAGTCCAAGGGACTCTCAAGAGTCTTCTACCAATACCACAGTTTAAAATCATCAATTATTTGGCCCTTAGCTTTCTTCATGGTCCAAGTATCACATCCATTCATGACTGGAAAAACCACATCCTTGACTAGACAGACCTCTGTTGGCAAATAATGCCTCTGCTTTTTGATATACTGTCTAGCTTGGTCATAACTTTCCTTCCAAGGAGTAAAGCGTCTTTTACTCTCATGGCTGCAGTCACCATCTGCAGTGATTTTGGAGCCATAAAAAATAACGACTGCCACTGTTTCCCCATCTATTTGCCATGAAATGATGGGACCAGATGCCATGATCTTAAGTTTTCTGAATGTTGAGCTTTAAGCCAACTTTTCCACCCTCCTCTTTCACTTTCATCAAGAGGCCCTTTAGTTCTTCGCTTTCTGCCATAAACATGGTGCCATCTGCGTATCTGAGGTTATTGATATTTCTCCTGGTAATCTTGATTCCAGCTTGTGCTTCATCCAGCCCAGTGTTTCTCATGATGTACTCTGCATATAAGTTAAATAACCTGGCTGACAATATACAGCCTTGACATACTCCTTTTCCTGTGTGGAACCAGTCTGTTTTTCCAAGTCCAGTTCTAACTGTTGCTTCCTGACCAGCCAAAAGATTTCTCAAGAGGCAGGTCTGGTGGTCTGGTATTCCTAAGTCTTTCAGAATTTTCTACACTTTACTGTGATCCACACAAAGGCTTTGGCACAGTCCAATAAAGCAGAAACAGATGTTTTTCAGGAACTCTCTTGCTTTTTCAATGACCTAGCAGATGTTGTCAATTTGAGCTCTGGTTCCTCTGCCTTTTCTAAAACCAGCTGTATCATCACCAGGGATTTGGTTTACGTCATAACTGAATGGTCCAGCAGTTTCCCCTACTTTCTTCAATTTAAACCTGAATTTGGCAATAAGGAATTCACGATCTGAGCCACAGCCACCACCGAGTCCTGTCTTTACTGACTGTATAGAGCTTCTCCATCTTTGCCTGCAAAGAATATAATCAATCTTATTTCAGTACTGACCATCTGGTGATGTCCATGTGTAAGAGTCTTCTCTTGTGTCGTTGGAAGGGAGTGTTTGCTATGACCAGAGTGTTCCCTTGGCAAAACTCTATTAGCCTTTGCCCTGTTTCATTCTGTACTCCATGGCCAAATTTGCCTGTTACTCCAGGTGTTTTTTGACTTCCTACTTTTGCATTCCAGTCCCCTATAATGAAAAGGACCTCTGTTTTGGGTGTTAATTCTAAAAGTCCTATAGGTCTTCATAGAACTGTTGAACTCCAGCTTCTTCATCATTATTGGTCGGGACATAGACTTGGATTACCATGACATTGAATGGTTTGCCTTGGAAACGAACAAAGATCATTTTGTAATTTTTGTAATTGTATGCAAGTACTCTATTTCAGACTCTTTTGTTGACACACAGGTTAGTTATCCATTTATAAATACTGGAATCTGGGAATGAACATCCTGTTTCCAAGTTCACAGTCCCACCCTCTAGATTTACTATAAAGCTGTACCAGTATCTCCTCATGGGTGCAGCCTGCAGCTGCAACTGTTTCGGATCATTACTCAATCTGATCCAGGGACCACCTTCTAAATTACCCTATATAAACTTGTCCACTGACAATTTTTCATGCTTCTCAGTTCAGTGGGCATTTCTGTTCCCTCCATTCATCATCAAATCCATTCCTGCCTAACAGCAGGAAACATACACTTTTTAAGTGCATTTATAAAACATACAAAATATATCAAATTCTAGGCCATGACAAACGAAATTCACAAATAAAACTCAAAAATGTACATTCTTGGGCTACAAAGAAATGAAATGAGAAACCAGTATAAGAAAGGTACCTGGAAAAACCCCAACTATGTGGGATTTAATCTAATACTGCTAAATATTCACTGATCAAAGTTTCAAAGGAAAAATTTTATAAAAATTAAATATGAAAATAGTTGTTTTGCATCTGTGGGATCCAAGTAAAGTAGAACATAGAGGAAAACTAATACTAAATGGTTATGTCAGAAAAAAAAAATTAAGCTTCCACCTGAAGGAGAGAACAGTTACTTAGATTCAGAGAAAGGAAATGGACAAAATTTTTTTTTTTTAGTGCACAGATCAATCTTCATAAAGGAAAATAAGAGAAAAAAAGCTGGTTATTTCATAAGACAAACAAATTCATAAACCCCTAGTCTAGCCGAGTAGCGGCAGAAAAGGGTGGAAAATTAAAATTACCGGTATGAAACATGTTGTAACACTAAAGACTGAAATGCAGTATGAAGATAATGGAACTTCAAAAATACTTTTTGCCAACAAATCCACAAATTACATGAAATGAATAAATTTCTGGACACAAACTACCACAACTTCCTCATGAAGAGCTTATACTTAAGAAAGCAACTTAAACTGAAGGTTAAAATATTTCCATAAATGCAAAAAACAAAGAGCTTTTATGGCTTTGGCTAAATTCTTCCACTCACTTCAGCAAAAAATACAATCAATTATGCACAAATTCAACACTTCCAAAACACTGCTAAGGGAATACATCTTCAGTTCATTCTAAGTCAGCATATCTAATTTTAAATTTTAAATTAACTGAACAAAATCATCATAATAAATAAAACCTCTCAATAAACTCTCCCCAAAAGGTGGTCTAAATTTAGGCTAAATAATTAATTTACAAACAATACTTCTGAACTCTTGGTAGTTCACAATTTTACTGAATTAATTTAGTTTTCCATTCTACCAAAGCACAGTTTTCCAGGAGAACCTCTTACCTCCACTTTTTCCTCCCAGTACTAAAATCTAGTTTAGACTCATATCATTTAAGAGTAAAGTAATGAAGAAGCCTTCTTGGTAAAATTTTATTATCCTGGATGGCTCAGAATCTAAATTGTTATTACCACTGCTACCATTTGAAAAAAGAAGTGGCCATCATCTCCAGTATTCTTACCTGGGAAATTTCATGGCTAGAGCCTGGCGGGCTATATAGTCCATGGAGATGCAAAGAGGTGGACATGACTGACACTTTCAATTTCATGCTACCATTACCAGCACAAATATCCTTTGTCTATTATTACTTTCTTTTACTTAATTCTTTGTGTTTCAGCCCTCTGCGAGTTACCTGTATGAGCCCTAAAAGTTAGTGCTACTTAGGTTAGAAACAGGCAAATGACACAATACATTAGAAATCAATATCCAAAGTATAATTTTCATCACTCATGACTTTCCAGAGAAAGCATTAAAGTAGAAATGATAGGAAAAGTTATTTCTACCCCCCATGATTATCCTTTGAAATCATTCCTTCCAACCCACTTCATTTCTAAACACTGGACTACATGATTTTACTTAATTATAGAATGAGCAGCAGATCTTTTCATTCCTATGTTTCAACTGCATGAGTTTCTGAGACAAAAATAATACATACAGAATAAAATTCAGAGGAATTATTAAAAGAGTATTTTAAAAAGGTTTGCATATTCTCCCAATGATCTTACTGTAGCTAAGTACTACTTTAAATACTGAGCACATGATCTATATAGCATGTCTGCAATTTGTTGGTAAAATTAAAATGAAACATAAGCTATGTCCTAGTTATGATGTAGAATCCAAATTTAAAAGTGTTTGTTAGTTATAGTCTGTGCTCACACAAATTTAAGTATTCTCTGATCTTTATGGAAATAAAAGTTGTAAAATCTCCTCAATGTTTTACTTCTGACTACAATTAACAGATGAAACCAAGGGCCAAAGATATGCTAGGCAGATACTAATCAAAACTATTCTGATGTAACCATACTAACAGCAAATAAGTCGTACTAGCCAAAAACAGTATTACAGACATTTTCTTAGTTAAATGATACACACAGTCTACTTTACCTAACTTACTCTCAATATATGTAAAGCAAAGACAGATGACCAAAACAAGGAAACTGAGAGTCCTCCCTCAGAGAAGGAAATCTTAACAGAACTAGCATTAATATAAAAAGCAAGTAAAATAGTATGAAAACAGTAATAAAATGAGCAGAGGAAAAAGAGTCTGAAAAAATGAATACCTCTTCAAAAACATTTAGGAAGTTCTATTCTTGATAGCATGGCACCCACAACTGGAAAACGTAGCTTCCAAAAGAGGTGTGTAAATTCACTGTTAAGGGTATAAACTCTGAATCCAGATAATTTAGTTTTGAATTCTAATTTTACTACTTGTTAGTTTCAAGGCTTGGACAAATTTCCTAGCTTCCTTATGCCTCAGTTTCTTCAATGGTAAAATGGGGATAACAGTGCCCAGGTTCGATGGAATTTTTTAACGAACTGCTATATATAAAGAATAGAACCCTCCAAAGCACAAGCAAAGTACACAATAAATGTGTAAGTTTTTCTTTATAGGTGAAGGTTAGGTTATAGGAATTGCTAATATGAATTAAATCCCTTTTGACTTCACCAGCTCAGTGATGCTACTGAAATCACATGCAGAACTTTAGACCTGAATATACTTTTCTGAAAGATAAACCTGTTCTTGATCTTAAATTTATGACCCACCTGCCTCATCAGCTTAAATGTTATATTGCCTTTATATTTCTTTGAAAACATATTCAATATTGCAATACATTTAAGTCTCCCAGCCTACTCTATCTCAAATTATCACTTTTTAAACATGATTGACTTAAGTCAATTTAAAATGTATCTGGGCTAAGGAAACATCATTATTTGCAAACTGCTTATATTATCAGCACTGTGTCTTCTGCAGGCTCTAATTTTTTTCAAATTTAAATTAAAATCATGAGTATGCCAATTTTAACAATTATTACTTATAATGAATTTTTTCACACCATGAGGTATATGAGATCTTACTTCTTGCTTAGACTGAACTCATGCCCCTTGCTGTGGGAGTGCTGAGTCTTAACCACTGGAACGCCAGGGAAGCCCCTGTAGTGAGTATTTTAAGGAAGAAGCAAAAAGAAAAAAAAAAAAGAAACATGTTACTTGATAGGAATAAAAGACTAGTAATTAGAATCCATATCATAACTATCAACTAAACCACCAGGATCAAACATAAAATTGGCTTAAGCTTCCTGTGTTTCAGTCTAGGAAAATAGTAAAGGGTGAGAAAGATCTGTCCATGTAATTAATCCCTTATGCTCTAAGTGTTAATTAATCCCTTATGCTCTAAGTGTTAGTCACTCAGTCACATCCGACTCTTTGCAACCCCATAGGACTGTATAGCCTACTAAGCTTTTCTGTCAATGGGATTCCCCATGCAAAAGCACTGGAGTGGATTGCTATGCCCTTCTCTAGGGGATCTTCCCCACCCAGGGAAGATCCAACCTGAATTTCTTGTACTGCAGGCAGATTTTTTACCATCTAAGTCACCAGGGAACCCCCTACGCTAAGGGACAATTCAGTTTGAACCTATTAACTCTCATTCTACATTTTAAAAAATACGCAACATAAAATACGTGATAAAAAAGAAAACCTGGTTTTGAAGGAGACTGTGTCCACAAGTTTTGAATGGTGTCACAGCCCCCAGAAATACTCAAAGGCAAATCATGAAAAACTAAGAGAAAAACTTTATTTTGAACAGGTTCAGTGGTATGTGTACACTAGCAAATGCTGGTTGTAACAGCAGCTTCATTTGAAACCTGAACTAATGCACAAAAGTGACATTGCTAAAATGTGCGTTGAACCCATCAACATGCTAATTCTGACATTTATCATAGACCCTATTGTTTATTTTAGAATAAAAACTAATTTTCATCAGATAAAAATGAAAACAACCTTAACAGTTGTACTAAGGAAATGAAATGTATTTGCTGGTACTGCTTTGAAATTATACCACTAGGTTGTTAAGAGAAATTCTGACTTCATCCAAATATATTATTTAACTGATAATCTTCATTCATCATCTACTGTTGGCTTGATGGTTACTCCTCTTCTTATCTGACCCCAACCAATTAAACTGCAAAATGAAAAATAAAAGAAATTATGAATTTTCAATCCATTTCATTAGCATAAATGTAAAATTGTGACAAAACTGTTCTTACTACATTTTCCTCTAAATTCAAAGTTGTTCCTATAACAGGCTGTTCTATAAAGAAAAGTCTGTATATTACCTTCTTAGAATCCCAGACCCTCATACATGGATTTTGGCCACCACGAATGACAAGACAAGCAAACAAGAAGTTTCTATAACAGATATACTAATGTCTCTCTAAAAAAAAGAAACACAAAAGAACTACCCATTCAGAATTAGGAAACAGAAGCACTTCAGGTCCCCATAGGTGTAATGTCCCAAGACAAAAAAAAAGAAAAAACACACATCGACTTATTTTAAAACAAAAAAGTCATTACCGATTTTTACCTTGAAAAATGTGTCTTTTATAGCACCTCAATAGATTATAATAGCTTTAAAGGGAGATAAATGAAGAGAAAAAAGTGAAGAACTAGAATAGACAGACTATAAACAGATTACTCTCAATAGTGCAGTCAAACACCACAATGAGCTAAAGCTTCCCTTCCAAAACAAAACCACCTAAATAGGAACAAAAAATACAATTCTAAAGAATATAAAAGAAGAAGAAAGTTAGTAAAAATGGGCGACTTATAGGTTCCAGATATGTATTCTCTATAAAACACCAAGTAGGTTACATTCTGACCAAAGCAGCAGCTAAGGATAATACTAACAAAACAAAGTTATAGTCAAAAGAGAAAAAACTTTTATGGCATTTTTGCTCACCCAGTACATCATAGCCAAGTAGAAGCCAATTAATTTACAGTTCCCCTTATGAGACAGAATGAAACAAACAGAACTTGTTTTCAAAGGTCTGTCTTGTCTCAGGGCTGCTAGGGCTGCTCAAGAGACTAGTTTCTGCCTTGTTGGCATCAGAGTTCCTGCAGAACTGTGGCACAGTTGTACTATGAGGCTGAAGACGTCTGAAAGCAGTTGTGTGAGACCAGGTGAATAAAAGCTTCAGAAAGACTGTAGGCTAAGGGTGCCTGAGGGATAAAGGATTATAAGCAGAGGAATATAATAAAATGAGGTCACAGAAGAAGCAAGAGTGAGACTTGGGGACATTAAGACATAAAACAGTTGTGTACACAGACAAATCAGACAAAAGAATACAGCTCCAGGGAAGATGACGCTTAGATACCAGGTTGACGTTTTCTTTCTGAAGTTTTTCAAGACTAGAAGAGATTCCTGTTTTTATGCTTTTTTCTTTTCTTCAAATGCCCAATCTTAAATAAAACAAGGCTTATAAATATACGGGGAAGTAAGATCACAGTCCATGTAAGAGAACAAAATAAAACCCAAGATACTAAACGCAGAGGCCCTGGACTTACTTGAGAAGGACTTTGAAGCAAATGTCTTAAATAATGCCAAAGAGCTAAAGGAGAAACAGAGACCTAAAAATATTAGGAAGATGATACATAAAAAAATTTAGACTTTACACATAGAGAATTTCTAAAACAAAACAGAATCAATTGTAAAAAGAATTTCTTTTTTAATAGGAAATAAACAGAAAACAACTATATACAAGTTCTAAAGCAAGAAAATGCAAGGACAATTGGGAAACTAACTAGATTAATAAATCAGCAAATTCGAACAGTGTCAGAAAAGATTAACAAATCTTGAAAACAGGTAATCTAAATTACTGACTTTGAGAAGCAAAAGAAAAAACAAAAAAAAAGTAACATGAACTAAATAACCTAAAATACATCACTAGAATCAACATTATGAGAGTCCCAGAAAGGAAGAGTTAGAGCTAATGACTGGAACAAGTCATGAATATACACAAGAAGCTCAAAAATTTCCAACTCGGAAAACCTAAGAGATAAAAAACAAATTATGATCTAACCATCCAAGTCAAAGGCAAACATGAAATGTTAAAACAGCAAGAGGTAACAAAGTCAGTACATAACAAATGTTCTATAAGATTACCTATGAATTTCTTATCAGATATCTTGCAGGCCAACAGAAAATAGGATGATACACTGCAAGTGTTAAAGCAAAAAAACTACCAAGCTAACTAACTTTAAAAATACTTTAAAAATACCTTCAACATGAAGAAATGAAGGTTTTTCACAGATAAAAGCTTCTTGAATTCATTATCAGTTTACCTGTCTTTTAAATGAATGCTAAAGGAAATCCTTCAAGTTGAACTGAAAAGAGTACATAGCAACAAAATATCTCTGAAAATGTACTGCTCTCTTGGTAAAGGAAAGAATATAGACAAAGAAAACTGCAATACTTAATTCTGGAGCACAGAATCTAAATATCCAATATGTAAGAATTAATAATAAATACCATATACAAAGATATAATTTATCTATAGTATCAACAGCCATTAACTGTACAAATAGATCTTTAAGAGAGAGGGTGGCATGAATCAGGAGATGAGCACAGGAAGATACACTACCATACATAAAACAGATAGCCAGTGGGAACTCGCTATATGACTAGGGGAGGGTGGGCTGGGGTGGGAGGGAGTTATACTAAAGAAGGGGACATATTTATACCTATTGCTGATTCACGTTGATGTACAGCAGAAACCATCACAACACTGTAAAGAAATTATCTTCCAAACAAAAATAAATGAATTTAAAAAAAGAAGTGTGTGCTTTTGATGTTTACACCAGTTGTGATATAGGAGCAACCTAAGTGTCCATCAAGAGACGAATAATAAGGAAGATGTACTGTATACACACATAAACATATGGGGAAGGGGAAGGAGAGGGTGAGATGAATGGGGAGAGTAGCAAGAAAACATATACATATGAAAGGTAAAGCAGATAGACAGGAGGACAACCTAAAGGGGTAAGATATGTGGGAAGTAGGAGGGAGGGAGGTCCAAGACATCAGGGACATGTGTATACCTGTGGCTGATTCATGTTGATGTATGGCAGAAATCAACACAACACAGTAATTATCCTCCAATTTAAAAGAAAAAAGAAAAAGAGTAAGCCATTGCATGTGATTTAAAACTAAGCTCATATCAGTTTGGCATAAAATATTCTAATGATGTTATATGTAACTCCATAACAACAACAAATAAATACAATATACAAAGACGAAAAATGATGGGTTACTTTTATTTATTTTTTTTTTTTTATTTTTATTTTTTTTTAATTTTTATTTTTTTTTATTTTTTTATTTTTATTATTTTATTTTTTTTTTTATTTTTTTTATTTTTTTTATTTTTTTTATTTTTTTATTTTAGATGGGTTACTTTTAAAAGAACTTAGGAATAGGACTTTCCTGGTGATCCAGCAGTTAAGACTCAGTGCTTTTACTACTGCAGGTCTAGATTCAATCCCTAGTCAAGGAACTAAGTCAAGATCCCACAAATAACACTGCAAACAGAGTAGTCCTAAGAAGGTGAAAGAACAAGATGAGGAGACCACTTTCTCCCCCACAAATTCAACAAGAGATCATTTGAACACTAGACAACCTCCACAAAATAACTTCTGAACACTGGCAGAAGACACCTGGCACCCAGAAAGTCAGTGCATTCGCTTTGAAAAGAGGTAGGATAAAATATAAAAGAAAAAAAACTGAGACAAAACAGTTAGCGATGGAGACCCAGCCCAGGGAGGGAGTCAAGAACGAGAAGTTTCCAAACACCAGGAAACTCTCTCATGGGCAGGTCTGTGGGGAGTTTGGCAATCTCAGAGGGCAACATAACCGGGAAGAAAAAAACAAAAACCACAGAATATGCACCTAGCCATTAACTTCCAGTGGACAAGTAGCCCAAGACACTTGCATCTGCCACCAGCGAGCAGGAGCTGAACAGGGAGGCTTGCAATGCATGCTTAGGGTAAAGACTGGGCATGAATGCCCTGAGGACAATCCGAGAGAACTAACGTGAGATAGCAACCCAAACTGTGGTACAGCCAGAGAAAGGGGGAAAAAATTAAAAAAAAAAGGAGAGAACTTTCCCCTGAAAAACTCTAACCTGAGGCCTGTTCACAGAACAAAGGATTGAGCAAATACCAAAGGAGAGCTAGCCAGCTGTGGACACGCCCATGCCCCCCCACCGAGGCAGACACAGGCTGGCAACAACCAAAGCCAGAAGGCAAGGGGCAATCTTGGCCTCATAGATGGCATGCTCCACAAAACTATGAACAGGCTCCCACTTGCTAAATAACTCTTGGGATCCTGGATGGTTGACATATGCTAGGAGGGTTGCAGAGAACAGCTCCCCAGAGAAGACATGTGGAACACCTGAGAAGGTAGTCTTGTGGTGCACCCAGGAAACTGAGCAGCTGGGACCGGGGAGGTGATCAAGATGCACCACCCACCTGGAAAACACTGCATTCACCAGACACCTGGTTGCCCAAGCTGCTCAAACCTGGAAGGGCACAAAATGCATGCCCACTGAGTCTGTTCGTTTGTGGAGGACCTGAGAATCTGAACGGTATCTGAACCCGAGAATCTTAGATCTGAGAAGGGCACGCAACCCAGGGCCTGCTTTGGATAGTTCCCCTGCAGAGCAACCTGCAGCCTGAGCATTGTACACAGGGAAAGTACACGCATCATGAGCAGGAGCAAACCCAGTGTGTCCCAGACACTGCAAGCACTCCCCACACACGCCAGTGACATTTGTTTGCAGTGTACCCCTCCTCCTGCCACAGCAGAACCGATCATGTTAGCTTAAATAAGAGATGATCTTCTCCCCCTTGTGTCAGGGCAGACTCTGAAGAGACTGGCAAACAGAAGTCAAAAAAAACAGGGAACCACTCAGGAACTGACAGGTCCAAGAGATTAAAACCCTGTAGTTACATTGACTAAGCACTGGAAGAGGCCTAGAGACCTTGAGAAGAAACAGAAGCTGGAACAAGGAACTACCTGAAACCGAACGGGGCCCACACTGCCCTGAACTGCTTCCAGAGGAATTCCTAGATATACTTTCATTACTATAATTGTTTAATTTTTGAAAAAATTTTTTATTTTTAACTTATTAGTTCTTTAGTTTTCATTTTTACAAGCTATTGCCTTGCCAAGAAAAGACTATTTTTAAAGTGAATTTCATATATATTTTTTAATAGTTTTTGTGATTTTGTTTTGTATTTTTAATAATGTATTTTTCAGAGTCTAACCTCTAGATTTTTATCTTTGCTTTTTGGTATTTGCTATCCATTTTGTACCTTTAACAATCTAACCCTCAGTACCCATTTTTGCCTAGGGGAGTGAGTGCTGGCTTGATTCTTCTCTCCCCTTTTGACTCCCTTTTCTCCCCCAGGTCACCTCTATCTCCTCTCTACCCCCTCTCTTCTCTGCTTAATTCTGTGAATCTCTCTGGGTATTCCAGGCTGTGCAGAACACATAAGGAAATGATTACTGGCTAAAAGGGCCTCTCCCCTTTTGACTCCACTCCTCCTCTCCTACTGATTAGCTCATCTCCCTCCTCCCTCTTCTTTCTCTTCTCCATGTCACTCTGTGAACCTTTCTGGGTGTCATTCACTGTGAAGAATCTTTTCACCATTAACCTAGATGTTCTGTCATCTGTGCTGTACAGATGGAGAAGTCTTGATGCTACTGCAAGGGTAAGACTGAAAATCAGAGGCAGGAGGTTTAAATTCCAAACTGGAGAACACCAGAAGACTCTGACTCCAGAAACATTAACTTGTCTGACAAGATATCAACCAAAAGCCTCCATACCTACACAGAAATCAAGTTCCACCCAAGAGCTAAAAAGTTCTAGAGCAAGATATACCATGTTAGTTCTCTAGCAACCCAGGAACATAGACCTGAGCATTAAAATACAGGCTACCCAAAGTCATACCAAACCTACACACATCTCAAAACTCATTACTGCACACTATCTGCACTTCAGACAGAACAAATACAACTCCACCCACCAGAACAAAGACCCAAGCTTTCCTAACCAGGAAACATGACAAGCCACTAGTCCAACCATACCCACAGGGAGCAACCTCCATAATAAAGAAGAACCACAAACTTCCAGCATACAAAAAAGCCACACTAAACACAGCAATCTAAACAAAATGAAAAGGCAGAGAAATACTCAGCAGGTAAAGGAATATGATAAATGCCCACCAAGCCAAACAAAAGAGGAGGGAATAGGCTCTGAAAAAGACTTCAGAATAATGAGACTAAAGATGATCCAAAATCTTGAAAGCAAAATGGAGTTACAGATAAACAGACTGGAGAAAAGGAGTGAGGAAATGGAAGAAATGTTTAACAAGGAAATCAAAGAAACAAAAAAGTCAATCAATAGTGAAGAATGCAGTAACTGATATCAAACGCTCTCTGGAGGGAACCAACAGTAGGATAACTGGGGCAGAAAATAGGGTAAGTGCGGTAGAAGATAGAATGGTGGAAATAAATGAAGCAGAAAGGAAAAAAGAAAAAGAATTATAGAAATGAGGAAAACTTCAGAGACCTTTGGGGAGATGTTAAATGTCCCAACATTCCATATCATAGGAGTCCCAGAAGAAGAAGACAAAAGAGCCATGATAAAATATTCGAGGAGATAACAGTTAAAATGGAGATGGAAATAGCCACCCAAGTTCAAGTAAGCAAGACAGTCCCAAACAGGATAAACCCAAGGCAAAACAACACAAGACACATATTAATCAAATTAATGAAGATCAAACACAAAGAGCAACTATTAAAAGGAGCAAGAGAAAAGGAACAAATAACACACAACTGGAGTCCTGTAAGGATAACGGCTGATCTTTCAGTAGAAACTCTTCAGGCCAGAAAGGAATGGCAAGACATACTTAAAGTCATGAAAGAGAAAAACGTACAACCCAGATTACTATACCCAGCAAGGATCTCATTCAAATATGAAGGAGAAACCAAAAGTTGAGAGAATTCAGCACCACCAAACCAACTCTTCAAAAAATGCTAAAGGATGTTCTCTAGACCGGAAACACAGAAGAGGTTTATAAACTCGCCCCAAACCACAAATGCCTCAACCAAAAGAAAGACTGGCTGAAAGGATATAAAAGCAAGACCCCTACATATGCTGTCTACAAGAGACCCACCTCAAAACCACGGACACATACAGACTGAAAGTGAAGAGTTGGGAAAAGATATTTCATGCAGATAGAGACCAAAAGAAGACAGCAGTAGCAATTTTATCAGTTACAATAGACTTTGAAATAAAGGCCAAGAAAAGAGACAAACAAGGACACTATATAATGATCAGAGGATCAATCCAAGAAGAAGATATAACAATTATAAATATATATGCACCCAACATAGGAGCACTGCAGTATATAAGGCAAATGCTCACAAGTATGAAAAGGGAAGTTAACAGTAACACAATAGTGGGAGACTTTAATACCCACTCACACCTGTGGATAGAAAACCAAGAAGAAAACCAGCAAGGAAACACAAAATTTAAATGATATAATGGACCAGTTAGACCTAATTGATATTTATAGAACATTTCACCCCAAAACAATGAATTTCACCTTCTTCTTCAGTACACAGGGAACCTTCTCCAGGAGAGATCATATTCTGTGCCATAAATCTAGCACTAGTAATGAAATCATTTCAAGTATAGTTTCTAATCATAATGTGGTAAGATTAAATGTCAACTACGGGGAAAAAAAACTATTAAAAATACATACATATAGAGCCTAAACATCACACTTCTGAAAAACTAACAAATCACAGAAGAAATCAAATTATACATAGAAACAAATGAAAATGAAAACACAATAACCCAAAATCTATGGGATTCACTAAAAGCAGTGCTAAGGGGAAGGTTCATAGCACTGCAAGCTTACCTCTAGAAACAAGAGAAAAATTTAATAAATAACCTAACTTTAGAAGCAACTGGAAAAAGAAGAAATGAAGAACCTTAGGGTTAGCAGAAGCTTCCTTCTAAAATTTAGTGATGTTTCCTTCCTAAAAATTAGAGCAGAAATAAATGCAAAAAAAAAAAAAACAACTGAGGTGACTATAACAAAAATCAACAAAGCTAAAAGCTGGTTCTTTGAGAAGATAAATAGACAAACCATTAGCCAGACTCATCAAGAAAAAAAAGGAGAAGAATCAAATCAACAAAATTAGAAATGAAAATGGAGAAATCACAACAGATAACAGAAATACAAAGAATCATGAGACTACTATCAGCAACTATATGACAATAAAATGGACAACTTGGAAGAAATGGACAAATTCTTGGAAAAGTATAACCTTCCAAAACTGAGACAGGAAGAAACAGAAAATCTTAACAGACCCATCACAAGCACAGAAATTGAAACTGTAAAAAATAATCTTCCAACAAGCAAAAGCTCAGGACCAAATGCCTTCACAGGTAAATTCTACCAAAAATTTAGAGAAGAGCTAATACCTATCCTTTGTTGGCAAAGTAATGTCTCTGCTTTTTAATATGCTATCTAGCTTGGTGTATGGATGTGAGAGTTGGACTGTGAAGAAAGCTGAGTGCCGAAGAATTGATGCTTTTGAACTCTGGTGCTAGAGAAGACTCTTGAAAATCCCTTGGTCTGCAAGGGGATCCAACAAGTCCATCCGAAAGGAGATCAGTCCTGGGTGTTCATTACAAGGACTGATGCTGAAGCTAAACCTCCAATACTTTGGCCACCTCATGCGAAGAGTTGACTCACTGGAGAGACCCTAATGCTGGGAGGGATTGGGAGCAGGAGGAGAAGGGGACAACAGAGGATGAGAAGGCTGGATAGCATCACTGACTCAATGGACAGGAGTCTGAGTAAACTCCGGGAGTTGGTGATAGACAGGGAGGCCTGGCGTGCTGTGATTCACGGGGTCGCAAAAAGTCGGACACGACTGAACAACTGAACTGAACACCTATCCTACTCAATCTCTTCCAGAAAATTACAGAGGAAGGTAAACTGCCAAGCTCGTTCTATGAAGCCACCATCATCCTAATACCAAAACCAGACAAACATGTCACAAAACAAGAAAACGACAGGCCAATATCACTGATGAACACAGACGAAAAATCCTCAACAAAATTCTAGTGAACAGAATCCAACAACATATTAAAAAGATCATACAACATGACCAAGTGGGTTTTATGCAAGGGATGCAAGCATTCTTCAATATTCACAAATCAATCAATGTGATATACCACATTAACAAATGGAAAGATAAAAATCCTATGATTATCTCAATAGATACAGAGAAATCCTTTGACAAAAGTCAACATCCATTTATGATAAAAACCTTCCAGAAAGCAGGCACAGAAAGAACACACCTCAACAAAAATAAAAGCCATATATAATAAACCCAAAGCAAATATTATCCCCAATGATGAAAAACTGAAAGCATTTCCCCTAAAGTCAGGAACAAGAAAATGGTGCCCACTCTCACCACTACTATTCAACATAGTTTTAGAAGTTTTAGCCACAGCCATCAGAAAAAAAAAAAAATAAAAGGAATCCAGATTGGAAAAGAAGTAAAATTGTTTGCAGATGACATGATCCTCTACACAGAAAACCCTAAAGACACCACCATAAAATTACTAGGGCTAATCAATGACTATAGTAAAGTTGCAGGATATAAAATTAACACACAGAAATCCCTTGCATTCCTATACACTAACAATGAGAAAGCAGAAAGAGAAATTAAGGAAACAATTCCATTCACCATTGCAAAGAAAAAAATAAAATATTTAGGAAAAATCTACCTAAAGAGACAAAAGACCTATGTATAGAAAACTGTAAAACACTGATGGAAGAAATCAAAGAGGACACAAATAGATGGAGAAATATACCATGTTCATGGATTAGAAGAATCAATTGAGTGAAAATGAACATACTACCCAAAGCAATCTATAGATTCAATGCAATCCCTATCAAGCTACCAACAGTATTCTTCAGAGATAAAATAAATAATTTCACAATTTGTATGGAAATACAAAAACCTCAAATAGCCACAGCAATCTTGAGAAAGAAGAGTGGAACTGGTGGAATCAAGCTGTCTGACTTCAGTCTCTACTACAAAGCCACAGTCATCAAGACAGTATGGTACTGGCACAAAGACAGAAATATAGAAGAAAACAGAAAGCCCGGAGATAAATCCACACACCTAAGGACACCTTAACTTTGACAAAGGAGGCAAGACTATACAATGGAGAAAAGACAATCTCTTTAACAAGTGGTTCTGGGAAAACTGGTCAACCACTTGTACAAGAATGAAACTAGAACACTTTCTAACACCATACACAAAAATAAACTCAAAATGGATTAAAGATCTAAATGTAAGACCAGAAACTATAAATCTCCTAGAAGAAAACACAGGTAAAACACTCTCTGACATAAATCACAGCAAGATCCTCTATGATTCACCTCCCTGGGTAAAGCAAAAATAAACAAATGGGACCTAATTAAACTTAAAAGCTTTTGCACTACAAAGGAAACTATAAGCAAGGTGAAAAGACAGCCTTCACAATGGGAGAAAATAATAGCAGATGAAGCAACTGACAGAGTTAACCTCAAAATATAAAAGCATCTCAGGACAGCTCAATACCAGGAAAATAACCCAATCTAAAAATAGGCCGAAGAACTAAACAGACATTTCTCCAAAGAAGACACACAGATGGCTAATAAACACATGAAAAGATGCTCAACACCAGTTATTATCAGAGAAATGCAAATCAAAACCACAATGTGGTACCATCTCATGCCAGTCAGAATGGCTGCTATCAATAAGTCTACAAATCATAAATGCTGAAGAGGGTCAGAGAAAAGGGAACCCTCTTAGACAGCTGGTGGGAATGCAAACAAGTACAGCCATAATGGAGAACAGTGTGGAGATTCCTCGAAAAGCTGGATATAGAAGTGGCATATGACCCAGCAATCCCATTGCTGGGCATACACACTGAGGAAACCAGAATTGAAAGAGACACCTGTACCCCAATGTTCATCACAGCACTGTTTATTATAAATAGCCAGTCATGGAAGCAACCTAGATGCCCGCTGGCAGACAAATGGATAAGAAAGCTGTGGTACATATACACAATGGAATATACACAATGGTTGAGTAATATTTGATGCATTTGAATCAGTTTTGATGAGGTGGATGAAACTGGAGCCTATTAGACAGAGTGAAGTAAGCCAGAAAGAAAAACACCAATACAGTATACTAACACATACAATGACCCTATATGTGAGACAGAAAAAGACACAGATATAAAGAACAGACTTTTGAATTCTGAGAAGGCAATGGTGGAATGATTTGAGAGAATAGCATTTAAGCATGTATACTACCATATGCGAAATAGACTGCCAGTCCAGGTTTGATGCAGGAGACAGGGCACTCAGTCCCGATGCACTGGGATAACCCAGAGGGATGGCATGGGGAGGGAAGTGGGAGGGGCATTCAGGATGGAGAACACATGTACACCCACGGCTGATTCATGTCAGTGTATGGGAAAAACCACTACAATACTGTAAAGTAATTAGCCTCCAATTAATTAATTTACAAAAAAAAGGAAAGGACATGGCAACAAAGATGAAGAGAATCACAATAGTCAAAGTGAGTCATGATCATCAAAATGAAAAACACTAGCATTTCCCTAGTGGTCCAGTAGTTGAGTCTACCTGGCAGTACAGGAGAGACACATTCATCCCCATTCAGGAATTCGCACATGCTGCAGAGGAACTAAGCCCGTGCACTATAACCACTTAAGCTAGTGGTCTAGAGCCCTCAAGACACAACTACTTAGCCCAGATGCTGGAACTACTAAGCCCAAGCACCACAACAAAAAGTATCCCCTGCTCACCACAACTAAAGGAACCTCCTGCACAACAAAAACCCAGTACAACCAAAAATAAATAAATTTTTAAAATGTATATTCAAAACCGAAAAACAGTAATGGATCAGAACCGACTGAGTAACCTACACACCTCTGAGTGCACATTATAGTATCTAAATAAATAAAAAAAGCGAACTGGCAAATGATAAATGTGAAAAAGCAACACATAGTGAAGATCAATCCCAGAGAGAAGATCAAGCAAAAACAATCAGGAGGGAAAGGGGAGGCAATTTAATGAGAAGCAGGCAATCTGCCATCCCATCAAGGGTTCTCCCAATAGACTGTTTATTAGTCAAAAAAAAAGAAAAAACCTACAACAGAAAAATCATATGCCTTGTAGGAACAAAATTAACCTCTCCAACCAAGTATAGCCAGATATTCTGTGCCTTTATGATAAGGAGATAACACAAACTATAAACCAATATGGACTATGATAAATAATGTAAATGTAACATGATAAAGTATCAAACTGAAACTGAGAAAAGATTGTATAAATTAACTGATTTGTACTATTAAAACTTTAATTCATGTTAAGACAAGAAAAAGTTCCAGGAGGGGATTCGCTGGCAGTCCACTGGTTCAAGATTCTGTGCTTCCAGTTCAGGAGAAGGTCCAGGTTTGATTGATCCCTAGTTGGGGAGGTTCCATATGCCATGAAGTACGTAAGGTGAGAGGAAAAAAATGAAGGAAAAGAAGGAACCCAAATGTGCAAACTTAAAAGAAAGAAAAAAACTAAAGGAAAATGAAATGGAAATTAAAATGAAAAGGAAGTATATGATACTGGGCTGAAGAAAGGAAAATTCAGTAAAGGACAAAGTCGAGACAGATGACAAAGCTGAAAATAAAACTGCAGGTTTTATATTCTGCCAATGTTAAAATCTTTGAGCGAGTTGAATAAGAGACTATTCTTATTCTTACTAAGAATTCCAGACTATACCACCTATTCAGTTATTTTGGAAAAACTAAGGTATATATATATAAATATGTATAAATACACACGCACACACATACATATATGTATATGTGTACAGACACATGCACAGTAGTAATATATTAATACGAATAATGATATATGATATGAATAATAATAAAATGAATGATGTATCTATTAAAAGTTAAAGAAAACAGAATGATTGATTCTGAATTGTTTGATTTTATACAAACTACGTTTGAGACTAAGTGAAAGTCAGTTTCAGTACATGGTGGGGGTAAAAACTGAAATGCAGCTTTACACAGAAGGGAGAAAGTATAGCTTTTAGTGACTCACATACACTGCTGAGTTAAGCCTTGAGAAGCACTGAATTCAAGGAGAAGTTTGTACCTGTACATGCATATACCATTAAGAACAAATTATACTACAACAAAGTGTGTATTGTTTTGAAATGAAAAGTGAAAACTGACAAACCTACCGCCAGTGTTTCTCAACTCTTCGGCTAAGGGCTATTTTTTCTCCCACTTCTGTGCACACAGGATTAGTGAGAACTATTTTACCCAGATCAGCCTTGACAGCACTAACTCTTCCTCCTGTTGAAAGGGATCCTATGTTCACCATGAGCACTTCATTCTTGGACAATTTTTGTACCTTGGGGGGGAAAAAGAAAAAATCCTTAAATAAAGGAAGTGTCTTACAAAGTGAGAATTTACTAAACAACTGCTGTATATAAGCTATGAAGGAAAAAAATTCCGCACTATACAAGTGTCAAAAAAAATGTTTATTATTTAGCACTTACTGAATACAAACAGGGTCTCTCTAAGTTACTCAGTAAAGCATACATCAATGAAACAAATTCTGAAGAGACTTAAGACAAAAAGTCTTAAAAAGTGTACCAAGAAAAGAATAACGTAACACACAGTTAAGCAGGTTCTGAAGGCCTAAATCCATTCATACATAACTAGGCACTTAAAACTTCCTGGTCTCTATAAAACTGAGTAACACCTACTACCATAATTATTAGCAATTACACTGCTAAATGGACTGTCTGGGTAATTCAAACAGTAAAGAATCTGACTGCAATGTGGAAAACCTGGGTTTGATCCCTGGATCAGAAAGATACCCTGAAGAAGGGCATGGCAACCAACTCCAGCATTCTTGTCTGGAAAATTCCAAGGCCAGAGAAGCCTGCTGGGCTATGGTCCACAGAGTTGCAAAGAGTCAGACACAGCTGAGTGACTAACACTTTCACACTGCTAAATAACCTCTTCCAACAATACAAGAGAAGACTCTAGACGTGAACATTACCAGATGGTCAATACTGAAACCAGACTGATTATATTCTTTGCAGTCAAAGACCGAAAAGTTCTATAAAATCAACAAAAAGAAGACCTGCAGCTGATTGTGGCTCAGATCATGAATTGCCAAAATGAGATTTAAACTGAAGAAAGTAGGGAAAACCACTAGGCCATTCAGGTATGACCTAAACCAATTTCCTTAAGATTATATAGTGGAAGTGACAAACAGATTCAAGGGATTAGATCAGAGTGCCTGAAGAATTACAGACAAAGGTCTGTAACACGGTATAGGAGATGGTGACTAAAATTATTCCCAAGAAAAAGAAATGCAAGAAGGTAAAGTGGTTGTCTGAGGCGGCCTTACCAATAGCTGAGAAAAGAAGTGAAAGTCAAACAAGAAACTGAATAGATATATCCATCTGAATGCACAGCTTCAGAAAATAGCACAGAGAGATTAGAAAAACTTAAATGAACAATGCAAAAACTAGAGGAAACCAAAAGACAGGAAAGACTAGAGACCTCTTCAAGAAAATTTAGAGAGCAAGGAAAAATCCATGCAAGATGGGCACAATAATGGTCAGAAATGGCAAGAACCTAACAGTAGCAGAAGAGAATAAGAATATATGACAAGATTACACAGAAGAGGAAGGGAGGTCCCATGATGGTTGAGGAATAGGATAGGGAGAGCACTTTCTCCCCCAGAGATCCATGAAAAGATCAAATGAACTTGAAGCAACTTCCAGAAAACAACCTCTAAATGCTGGTGGAGAATACCAGGTACCAGAAACAAAAGGTGATCTTTTTAAAAGAAGTTAGGACAAAAGATAATAGATGAAAAGAGAGACAAGGGATTTAGGGACAGAGACCTCACCTGGGGAGGGAGTCATGTAGGAGTTTCCACATAATAGGAAACCCTATCACAGAGGGAGTCAGTGAAGAGCTCTGGAATCTCTGAGGGCAACATAACGGGGAAAAAAAAAATCACCACAGAATTCACACTGAACCACATTACAAACAGAAATGCAAAAGGCTCACACACTCACTTCGGCCCAAATACAGGAGGGGCTGGGCAAGGCATGGGCTACATCACTGGTCTTTAGGGTAAGGACCAGGTTTGAGTGCCCGGAGGACAATCTGAGGGGGCTAACGTGACACAACAACCCAATCCCTGGGAACTCCAGAGACAAAGAAAAACAAAAGACCTTTCCAGAGGGGTGCTCCACATCTCATCGTGACCCCTGGCACAATTACAGAACAAAGGATTGCACCCTAGGGAATACCAATGAGAATAAGCCTCTTGCCAATGGCCCTCCTTCTCTGGAGGCTGACAGGAAGGTATACCACAGCCAGAGGCAGAAGGCAAGGGACCTCTGCAATCTCAAACCAAGATTCTTCTCCCACCAAGCTGTGACCAGGCTGCCAGTCACTAATCATGTCTTCCTGGGACCCTGTATGGTTCATATCTGCCATGAGTCTTACAACTTAAGACCAGTCACCCTAAGGAGACACAAGGCACACCTGAGACTAAGCCGTTGCAGCACACCCAGGAAACAAAGCTGCTGCAATCACGAGACACATGGCCTACCTGGGTCTGTGTGCTCGTGGCACATCCAGGAATATGTGCCTGAGAGGCTTGGTCCTGGGAAGTGCACAAAACCAAGGGCTTCCCAGGGAGGGCTTTGCAGAGGACCCGGGAGCCTGAGTAGTAGGGACCGGGAAAGCACACTTCAGTTTGGGCTGCAGCAACCCCCATGTGGTCCATTCACTGTGAGCGCACCTCACACATCCCAGCAGTGTTTGCTTGCAGTGTGTGTCTCACTCTCTGCAACACAATCAAGCAAGTGAGCCTGAATAAAATGGTCACCTCTGCCCCATCAAGTCAGGGCAGAGATTAGACACTGAAAAAACTTAAAAACACAGAAGGCCAAAATAAGCAAAGATGGGGGAAACACCCAGAAGTGGCAGATGCAATAGACTGAAACCCAGCAGTTAATCTGAGACTGTGCATCTAAGAGTCAAGAACAGACTTTGAGAACAAGTACAAGCCAGAATAAGGAATTATTTAACACTTAACCTACTCCACACAGCTCACAACAGCTACAGAGAAATTCCTGTATACATTTTACTATCATTTTTAATTTAAAAAAAAAAAACTGTTCTTTATTATTTCCTTAACTTTCATATTTGTACCCTATTACCTTTCTTTAAAAAGCCCCATTTTTAAACAAACTCCATACAAACATTTTTTTTATTTTTATCACAGATTGTTTTATAGTTTTTATATTATACTTTATTGTACTATATTGAGAGTCTAATTTCTATCCTAGTTTTTTAATCTTTGTTTTTTGATATCTGTTATTAATTTTGAGCCTTTAAGGGTCTATTTTGTAATATCCATTTTCACTTAGGCATTCAACTGCTGTCTTGATTGCTCTCTCGCCCAATAACTCTTCCTTTTCTTGACCTGGTCACTTCTATCTCCCTCTTTCCTCTTCTCTACCTAACTCTGTGAATGTCTCTGGGTATTCCTGGCTGTGGAGAGTTGTTTCAACATTAACCTTGGGGTTTGTCTTTAGTGCTCTGAGAACAGAAAAGCTTTAATGCTACTGTAGGAGGGTGATTCAAACACAGAGGTAGAGGCTCAACTCCAGAACTTTAGACCATTATAGAACTTCTGACCCCAAGGAACATTAATAGACAAGAGCTCACCACCCAAAACTCTCCATGCCTACACTAAAACCAAACTTCACCAAAGAACCAGCAAGTTCCAATGCAAATTCCAATAAAGCAAGTTGCAATACAAGATATCTCACACACCGTATCAAATCCACAGACACAACAAAACTCACTACTGGACACTTCCCTGCCCTACAGAGAGACAAGGTCCAGCTCCATTCGCCAGAATGCAAAACAAGTTACCCCAAGCAGGAAACCTTCACAAGCAAAGGTCCAACCCCACACAGAGGATCCAACCCCACCCACGAATAAGAGGAGATACAACCCTCCAGCCTGCAGAAAGAAGACCCCAGACACAGCAAACTAAACAAAATAAGAAGGCATAGAAATATCCACTAGGTGAAGGAACATGATAAAAATGAACCAAACCAAACAAAAGAGGAGAAAAGGAGTTTACCTGAAAAAGAATTCAGAACAATGATAGTAAAGGTACTCCAAAATCTTGAAAACAAAATGGAGTTACAGACAGACTATAGACTCATATTAAGAAGATGCAAGAAATGTTTAACAAGGACCTAGAAGAAATAAAGAATAGTCAATCAGTAATGAACAATAAAAAAAAACAATTAAAACACCCTGGAGGGAACCAACAGTAGAGTAACTGAGGCAAAAGTAAGGATGACTGAGCTAGACGATACAATGGTGGAAATAAATGAAGCAGAGCAGAAAAAAGAAAATAACAAATGAGGACAACCTTAGAGACCTCTGAGACAATGTCAAACTCCCCAACATTAGAATCATAGGGTCCCAGAAGAAGAAGACAAAAGGAAAGGGCATGAGAAAGTATTCGAAAAGATAATAGAAAACTTTCCTAAAATTGGGAAGGAAACAAACAACCAAGTCCAAAGAGCCCAGAGAGTCCCATACAAGATAAAATCCTAGGCAAAACATACCAAGACATATATTAATCAAACTAACAAAAATTAAACATAAAGAGCAAATATTAAAAGCAGCAAGGGAAAAGCAACAAAAAAACATACTAGTGGATCCCCATAAGGATAACATCTGATCTTTCAACAGAAACTCTGCAGGTTAGAGGGAACGACAGTATATACTTAAAGAGATGAAAGGGCAACACCACAACCAAAATTACTCTACCCAGCAAGAATCTCTCTCAGATTCAAAGGGGAAATCAAAAGCTTTATAGACAAGCAAAAGCTGAGAGAATTCAGCACCACCAAATTAATCGTTCAGCACATGCTAAAGGATCTTGTCTAGACAAAATTTTTTAAGTTTCTAAAAAAGAACCCCAAACAATAAAGTAAATGCTAATGGGAACATATTTCTCAATAACTACTTGAATGTAAGTGAATAAAACACTCCAATCAAAAGACAAAGACTGGCCAAATGGATATAAAAACAAAACCCCTATATACGCTGTCTACAAGGGACCCATTTCAAACTTAGGTACAAACCTAGGTACCCATTTCAAACCAAATGTACCTAGGTACATTTCAAGCCACAGGCCAAAAGTCAGAGGATGGAAAAAGATATTTCATGAAATGGAGTTTAAAAAAAAGCAGGAATAGCAACACTCAGATAAAGCTTAAAATAAAGGCTGTTATAAAACACAAAGGAGAACACTACATAATGACCAAGAGATCAACCAGAAGAAGATAAAACAATTATATATGCACCCAACATAAAGAGTACCTCAATACATAAGGTAAATACCAACAGCTATTTAAGAGGAAACTGACAGTAATGCAATAACAGTGGGGGACTTTAAACCACACTCACACCAAGGGACAGAATATCTGACCTAAAAATCAACAAGGAAACAAATTTTAAATAATACATTGGACCCATGAGAAATAATATCCACCAAGGATTTCACCCAAAAACAATGTATTTCACTTTCTTCTCCAGTGCACATGGATCATTCTCCAGATCACATTCTCGGCCACAAAATAAGGCTTGGTAAATCTGCTATTTCAAGCATCTTTTCAGATCACAATGCTTAAGATTAGATATCAATCACAGGGGGAAAAAAATCTGTAAAACACACACAAATGGAGACAAAACACCACACTCCAAAAGATCATGGAAGAAATCAGAAAGGAAATCAAAATATGCACAGAAACAAATGATGAAAATACAAAAATCAAAAATATAGGATTCAGGGAAAGCAGTGCTAAGAGGCAAATTCAGAGCAAAACAAGCCTACCTCAAGAAACGAAAAAAAAAAAAAAAATGAAAGAAACAACATAACTTTACATGTTGTTTCTTTCTTTTTTTTTTTTTTGTTGGACTAGAAAAAAAGAAGAAGAAAAAACACCAAAGTTAGTACAAGGGGAAAAAAACATAAATACCAGAGAAGAAATAAATGATAAAAGAAATGAAAGAGACTACAGCAAAGATCAGTAAACTAAAAGCTAGTTCTTTGAGAACATAAAACAGACAAACCGTTAATCAGTTTTACCAAGAAAAAAAGGAAGAAGATTCAAATCCATAAAATTAAAAAGAAAAAAATCCAGAAATTAAAATGAACAACAGAGAAATACAACCTATCATCAGAGACTACTATGAGCAACTATATGCCAACAAAATGTACAACCTGAAGTAAGACAAATACTTAGAAAGTTTAACCTTTCAAAATTGGAGAAGAAATAGAATATATGAACACTATAATCACAAGCATAGAAATTACAATTGTAATAAAAATCTTCCAATAATCAAAAGCCCAGGACTAGATGGCTACCAAAAATTAAGAAAGAGTTAACACCTATCCTACTGAAACTCTTCCTGAAAACTGCAAGGGAACAAAACCTCCCAAACTCATTCAATAAGGCCACCCTCACCCTGACACCAAAACCAGACAAAGATGCCACAAAAAAAGAAGACTACAGGACAATATAACTGATAAACGTAGATGCAAAAATCCTCAATAAAATTCTAGCAAACAAAACCCAAAAACATATTAGAAAGATCAAATATCATGTCAACTGGGTGTGCTTCCAGGGATGCCAAAGATTCTTCAATATTTGCAATTCAATGTAATAACATATTAACAAATTGAGATAAAACAGTGTGATTATTTTAATAGAAGCAGAGGTACCCTCTGACAAAATTCCACACTTTTTTATGATGAAAACTCTCCAGAAAGTAGGCGTAGAGGAACATATCTCAACATAATAAAAGCCATGGAGGACAAACCCAAAGGAAACACTACCATCAGTGGTGCAACACTGAAAGCATTCATTCTAAAATCAGGGACTAGACAAGGGCGCCCCCTCTCATTACCTCTGTTCTACACAGTTTTGGAAATTCTAGTCACAGCAATCAGAGAAGAAAAAGAAATAGCAGAAATCACAGGAATCCAGGTTGGAAAAGAAGCTAAACTCTTATTGTTTGCAGATGACATAATCCTCCACATAGAAAACCCTAAAGCTGTCACCAGAAAACTACTAGAGCTAATCAATGAATACAGTAAAGTAGCTGCTGCTAAGTCGCTTCAGTCGTGTCCGACTCTGTGCGACCCCATAGATGGCAGCCCACCAGGCTCCCCCGTCCCTGGGATTCTCCAAGCAAGAACACTGGAGTGGATTGCCATTTCCTTCTCTAATGAATGAAACTGAAAAGTGAAAGTGAAGTTGCTCAGTGGCGTCCAACTCTTAGGGATCCCATGGACTGCAGCCCACCAGGCTCCTCCATTCATGGAATTTTCCAGGCAAGAATATGGGAGTGGGTTGCCATTGCCTCCTCTACATAAAGTAGCAGGATATAAAATTAACATACAGAAATTACCTTGCATCCTTATATGCTAACAATGAAAAATCAGAAAGAGAAATTAAGGAAACAACCCCATTCAACATTGCAACAAAAGGAATAAAATGCTTAGGAATAAATTTACCTAAAGAAACTGAAGATCTATATAGAGGAGACTATAAAACACAGATGAAAGAAATCAAAGATGACAGAAACAGATGGAGAAATACACCATGTTCTTGGATTGCAATAATCAGTACAGTGAAAATGAGTATACTCCCCAAGCATTTTATTCCTTTTGTTACAATGTTGAATGGGGTTGTTTCCTTAATTTCTCTTTCTGGTTTTTCTTTTTTTTTTTTCCTTTCTCATTTTTCATTGTTAGCATATTCCATGCATGCCCTATCAAACTACCAATGGTATATTTCAGAGAACTGGAACAAATAATTTCACAATTTATGGAAATACAAAAGACTCCAAATAGCAAAGCAATCTTGAGAAGGAGAAATCAACCTTCCTAACTACAGACTATACTACAAAGCTACAGTCATCAACACAGTCTGGTACTGACACAAAGACAAAAATATAGATCAACAGAACAAAACAGAATGTCCAGAAATAAGTCTATGCACCTATGGACACTGTCTTTTTGACAAATGAGGCAAAAATATACAATGCAGAAAAGATAGTCTCTTCAACAAGTGGTGCTGGGAAAACTGTCAACTACATATAAAAGAATGAAATTAGAACAACATTTTCTAACACCATACACAAAAATAAAGTCAAAGTGGCTCAAATACCTAAATATAAGATCAGAAACTTTAAAACTTCAAGGGGAAAAATAAAGACATAACACTCTTCATCGTAAGTCACCACATGCTTTCTATGACCCACCTCCTGGTGGACAGAAAAACAAAAATAAACTAATTGCACCTGATTAAAAGCTTCTGCACAATGAAAGAAACTATAAGCAAGGTATAAAGACAGCCTTCTGAATGGCAGAAAACAACAGCAAATGAAACAACTGACAAAGAATTAATACCCAAAATATACAAGCAGCTTATGCAGCTCATTACCAGAAATATAAACAACTCAATAAAAAAGTGGGCAAAAGACCCATATAGACATTTCTCCAAAGAAGATACACAGATGATTAAAAAATTTTTGGAAAAGATACTCAACTTCACTCATTATTAGAGAAATGCATGTCAAAACCACAATGAGGTATCATCTCACACTAGTCAGAATAGCTGTCATCAAAAAGTCTACAAATAACAAATGCTGGAGAGGGTGTGGAGAAAAGGGAACCCTCTTACATTGTTCATACGAACGCAAACTGGTACAGCCACTATGGATAGCAGTGTGGAGATTCTTGAAAATCTGGGAACAGAACTGCCATATGATCCAGCAATCCCATTGCTGGTTACATTCCAAGGAAAGCAGAACTGAAAGAGACACATGTACCCCAACGTTCACTGAAGCACTGTTTACAATAGCTAGGACATGGAATTAACTGAGCTGTCCATCAGCAGATGAATAAGGAAGTTGTACACATACACAAAGGAATATTACCCAGTTATATAAAGGTACCCATTTAAATTAGTTTTAATGAGATGGATGAACCTGAAGGCTATTATTCAGAGTGAAGTTAAATCAGAAAGAAAAAGTCATATATTGTTTATTAACCTAAATACATGGAATTTAGAAATATAGTACTGACCATCTTATATGCAGGGCACCAAAGGAACACAGGTATAAACAACAGACTTTGGGACTCTATGGGAGAAGGTGAGAATGGGATTTGACATGATAGCATTGAAGCATGTATATTATTATATGTAAAACAGATGATCAGTGCAAGTTCGAGGCAGCAAGCAGTGCACACAAAGCTGATGCTCTGGGACAACCCCGAAGGACAAGCTGGGGAGGGAGGAGGGAGGGCAGTTCAGGATGAAGAGAACATATATACCTGTGACTGATTCACACTGATGTAGGGCAAAAATCATCACACACATACACAAACGAAAATGTGGACAAAGTATAGAATTAAGGTCTTAATGATCCAGATAACCACAACAGTATGGTCACTCACCTAGAGCCAGATATCCTTGAGTGTGAAGACAAGTGGGCCTTAGGAAAAACTACCATGACCAAAGTTAGTGGGGGTGATAGAATTCCAACTGAGCTAATGCAAATCCTAAATGATGATGCTGTTAAAGTGCTGCACTCAATACACCTGCAAATTTGGAAAATTCAGCGGTACCCTAGGACCGGGAAACATAATGTTCATTCTCACCCCAGAGTCAGGCATTTCCAAAGTATGTACCAATTCCAGTACAACTGAGCTCATTTCACAAACTAGAAAAGTAATGCATAAAATCCCTCAAGCTAGGTTTCAGAAGTATGTGAACTGAGAACTTCCAAATGTACAATCTGGATTTAGAAAAGGGATAGGAACCAGAGATCAAATTGCCAACATCCACTGGGTCATAGAAAAGGCAAAGGAATTTCAGAAAATCATCTGCTTCACTGAGTAACCTATGGCCCTTACCTATGTGGATCACAGCAAACTGGAAAATTTTCAAGAGGGCAATACCTGCCTCCTGCAAGACCTGTATGCAGGTCAAGAAGCAACAGAACCAATCATGGAACAACAACTGGTTCCAAATTGGGAAAGAAGTAAGTCTAGGCTGTATACTGACACCCTGCTTATTTACAAAATGCAGGGCTGGATGAATCACAACCTGGAATCAAGACTGCTGGCAGAAATATCAACAACCTCAGATATGCAGATGATACCACTCTAATGGCAGAAAGTGAAGCCAACTAAAGTCTCTTGATGTGGATCAAAGAGAAGAGTAAAAAAGCTAGCTTGAAACTCAATGTTCAACACACTAAGATCCTGACATCCAGTCCCATTGCTGCTGCTGCTAAGTCACTTCAGTCGTGCCCAACTCTGTGCGACCCCATAGACAGCAGCCCGCCAGACTCCCCCGTCCCTGGGATTCTCCAAGCAAGAACACTGGAATGGGTTGCCATTTCCTTCTCCAATGCTTGAAAGTAAAAAGTGTAATCGCTCAGTCATGTCCGACTCTGAGTGACCCCATGGACAGCAGCCTACCAGGCTCCTCCATCCATGGGATTTTCCAGGCAAGAGTACTGGAGTGGGGTGCCATTGCCTTCTCCGCCAATCCCATTACTTCACAACAAATAGGAAGGGAAAAAATGGAAACAATGATAGATTTTCTTTTCTTGTTATCACTGTAGATGGTGACTGAAGCCAGAAAATTAAAAGACAGTCAATCCTAGAAGAAAAGCTACAAAAAACCTAGAGAGCATTATTAAAAAGCAGAGATATCAGTTCGTTAATAAATGCCCATACAGTCAAAGCTACAGTTTTTCTAGAGTTGAACATAAAGAAAACCGAGTGTCAAAAAATTGATGCTTTCAAACTGTGGTATTGCAGAAAACCCTTGAGAGTCCCTTAAACTGCAAGATCAAACCAGTCAATACTAAAGGAAACCAACCTGAATATTCATTGGAAGAAGATACTGAAGCTGAAGCTCCAGTACTTTGGACACCTGATGAAAAGAGCCAAGTCACTGAAAAAGGCCAGATACTAGTGAAGATTTAAGGCAGGAGAAGAAGGGGACAGAGTAGAAGGTTACATGGCATGACCAACTCAACTGACCTGAGTTAGAGCAACCCAAGAGTGTGAAGGACAGGGAATCCTGGTTTGCTGCAGTCCTTGGGGTCACAAAGAGTTGGACATGACTTACCAACTGAACAACATACGGCCTACTGATGCTTCTACCGTCAAAATTCACACCAACGCTTTTTTTATATATAATTTTATTTATTTGTGGCAGTGCTGGGTCTTTGCTGATGTGCAGGCTTTTTGTAGTTGCAGCCAGCAGGGATTACTCTCTAGTTTTGGTGTGTGGGCTTCTCCTTGCGTTAGCTTCTCCTGCTATAGAGTAGAGTCTAGGTGGGCAGTCTTCAGCAGTTGTGGCATGTAGGCAGAGCAGTTGTGGCGAGACTACCTGCTCCCAGAGCTTATAGTACCTTCCCAGATCAGGGATCGAACCTGTTGTCCCTTGCACTGGCAGGCAGATTCTTTACCACTGAGCCATCAGGGAAACCCCTACACTGTTGTTTTTAAGGCCTTCATGTTTCATTTAGTCAGACTGTAAGAAATAGAAATACTAAAACGAACTCTAAAAAGGACTTTATGATCATATACAGAATTTTAAACACTGTACAGGAAGACTATATCCAATCTAAGGTTGCATACTTCAAAGCAAAGTATAGGAACAGCTCCCTGTGCTATACAGCAGCTTCCCCCTAGCTATTATTTTAAGCACTCAAACAACAAATACTAAAGCCTAAAGAAAAGCTAGAGAATAGAATCTAACAGTGATAACATGATACAAAGACTTAACTACTATTAAAAACCCCCCAAAAATTAAAAAAAACCCAGTGTTAAAAACCTAACAGAGTACTCTATATCACTCTTCTGCTGCTTGTTTCTCTGAGCTTATTGTATCTTAAGATCTTTTAATGTCAAAATATGTATTACATATCATTCCTTTTAAAATGTCATTTTCCTGTAGTTTAAAATGACAACTCTAAAGTGAAACTGCTTGAACACTGAACACTTAAATATGTGACAAATTTATACTCTCTCAGAAAGTTTAACTACTTATTTCTCTGTATCTCTGCCAACAAAGTCTGACTCTTCTTTTATAAAAAGTCACATGTTTTCTGCCTGGAAAATTCCACGGACAGAAGAGCCTTGTAGGATGCAGTCCACGGGGTCACAAAGAGTCAGACATGCCTGAGCACGCACACTAGAAATATTAAGTATTTATAATATGGGCACAAACACTTTTTTCCATTAAATAACAAAACAAAATTCTGGCTTGGTTTATGGCTGGTTGGTACACAGAAACTTCCAAATTATTCACTTCCCAATACTTTTTGTGTAATTATACTGTCACTGTAATGAATGAACAAAATTGGTTTCAACAGCATGCTTTGTCTGTGCTTCTTAATTACAAAAAGCACTTACCTTTGCTGCTTTCTTGTCTCCTTCTGTGCGTACACCAAGAAGTCGTCTAAGTAGAAAATAGGAAATTTCCAATTCTGTGAAAATCTCTGGTAAAGCTCCAACTGCACCAAGCACCTGCCCCACCATTCTGTCAGCCCGGCACAAAGTGGGGTCAATTTTTGTTCCAACTCCTAAGATATAAAAAAATACACATTCCAATTTGCTATCTCTTAAAACATTTGCAAAGGTAAAGTTAGTCATACCAGTACAACTTCAATCTACACATTCTAACCCAATTAACTCACAACATGTAACAATACATAATCAAAATCCCATATATTTCTAATTAAAATCCCTGCTTTATCTATAAATACAAGGACAATGGAAAAAAAAGGGTTGGTAGAAATTAAAGAATTTTTTAAAAGTTCGATTTAAACTATAAAGGTAAATAAACTTCATGTAATAAGATATTCTGTCTTAATTAAGTCTGAGAATTACAAAGTTTATGATGATTATTGCTTAGCCACTCAATTGTGTCTGATTCTCTCTGATTCCATGGACTATGTATAGCCACTAGTATCTTCTGTTCATGGGATTTCCCAGGTAAGAATACTAGACTGGGTTGTCATTTCCTTTACCAAGGGATGTTCCTGACCCAGGGATCAAACCCATGTCTCCTGCATTGGCAGGCAGATTCTTTATCACTGAACTACCAGGTCTATTACTTTGCAGAAATATAATACATAATTGTTAATGCTGGTTGGCAGGTATATAGGGTTCTCATTATACTATTCTGTTTGTACACCGATGCAATAAAGTTACAAGAAAATCTTATCCTCTGTCGTCCCCTTTTCTTTCTTCAATCCTTCCCAGCACCAGGGTCTTTTCTAATGAGTCAGCTCTTTGTGTGAGGTGGCCAAAGTACTGGAGTTTCAGCTTGAACATTAGTCCTTCCAATGAACACCCAGGACTGATCTCCTTTAGGATGGAATGCTTGGATCTCCTTGCAGTCCAGGGGACTCTCAGGAGTCTTCTGCAACACCACAGTTCAAAAGCATCAATTCTTTGGCACTCAGCTTTCTTTATAGTCCAACTATCACATCCATACATGACCAATGGAATAACCATAGCCTTGACTATACCAACCTTTGTTGGCAAGTGCTATCTCTGCTTTTTAAAGTGCTGTCTAGTTCGGTCATACCTTTTCTTCCAAGGAGCAAGTGTCTTTTAATTTCATGGCTGCAGTCAGCATCTGCAGTGATTTTGGAGCCCAAGAAAAAAAAGTGTCACCGTTTCCAGTGCTTCCCCACCTATTTGCCAAGAAGTGATTGGACCAGATGCCGTGAATAGTGTGAATCTGACCAGTTTAAGTAAGGGTGTATTACATTTAATATTAAATCATTAAACTTTGTTATTTAACTTATCATATTCAATAAACTGAATAAATTGGGCTTCGCTGGTAGCTCACTGGTAAACAATCCTGCAATGTAGGAGACCTGGATTCGACTCCTGGGTTGGGAAGATCCCCTCGAGGAGGGCATTACAACCCGCTCTAGTATTCTTGCCTGGAGAATCCCCATGGACAAAGGAGCCTGGGGGACTACAGTCCATGGAGTCACAAACATTCGTACACAACTGAGTGACCAAGCATAGCACATTCAATAAATTAAAGTATTTTGTGTTTTTTCTTTACTACAGTGTAACTGATTTAATGCTGTGTTGATTCCTGTTGTACAATGTGAATCAGCTTTACCTATACATAAGTTTCTCCCTCTTGAGTTGCCCTTCCCCCTCACCACTCCACCCCTCTAGGTCATCACAGAGCACCAAGCTGAGCACCCTGTGCTCTAGAGCAGTTTCCTATAGCAATTAAAATGTATTCTTTACATATAAAACCCCTGCCCCCACAAAGAGAGTACAACTTAAGGAATTTTAGTTTCCTAATGAGGGATTAATCAAGGCCTACAGCAGAGAAATTCCTGAGTGCTAACCACTGGACTACCAAAAAATTCCCTACAATTTCTTTTTAACAAACATGAAATTGTTCTATACTACAGTGAACAATTCAATTATGTGTATACCTGTGCATCCCACTCCTTCATATTCACTTAAAATACCTAATTAGAGATACAGACTCAGTGTATTTCACACAAAAGTGACATGAACAGATGCTATCAGAAGCCTACAGATGTTAAGTGAAATCCTTACCAATAAGACCACCTGGAGCAGCATACTGAAGATCATTGTGTTCCGCAAAAAGTGATACAATTTTGGAAAAGATTGGTTTACACATGAGTTTTCCTTCACTATCTTTGGAAACAATACCAGGTCTGACTTCTATTTCCTGGCTCACCTGAAACATTGAGTTACAAAAATATGTGGGACAAGATAATTACCTTTACATGTTAAGAGTCCTAGCTAGTACATCTCTAAACGCAACCACCATTCAGTTACTACCCAGCTTATAACACATGCATGATTTAAAGACATATTAAAAATATTAAACAGTAAACAAAACAATGTGTTTTAAAGTTAATTTTGAAATTTTGTTTTTACCATCTTTAAAATTTGTTCTAGTTAAGAAAAGTTCAAAATCAAGTTCACCTTTAACACTCCTTTTAAAATACTACCACCAGCCACACCACCTTTAAGATCATTAACTTCACAGCCAGGTTTGTTGACATCAAAGGACCTAATAACTGGGAAGAGGAAAAGGAAAAAAGGAAATAACCCAGAAAGTTCATCCTGTTAATTAAATCAGATGCTTATTCATGTTAACTTTGTTGAGTGTGTGTCTGTTCAGAAGTACCTAAGATGTACACCTCAAGAGTTGAGTTTGTGGGCAAATATCATTATTCCAAATTGTATTATGGTCTTAACTATTGGAATAGTGAAAATAAGTCAATCAGTTAAGTGACGTGTTGAAGCTCTATTTGTACTATGGAATTAAACAACTATTACAAAAGGAAAGACGAATAAATACTTTACACAGATAAAATTAAGTGAAGGGTTGATTATTCTAGGCTAAATAAAGTTTGGCGTCCTTCCCTGCAATTCATGCTACAGCCCTAACCTTTCAACCCAGTACCTCAGAATCTGATTGTATTTGAAGACAAGGCCTTCAAAGGGGTAATTCAGGTAAAATTAGGTCACTGAGTGGGCTCTAACCCAGTCTGACTCATGTCCTTATAAAAACAGGCGATCTGGACGAAGAGGTAGCAAGGATGCACACATAGAGAGGAAAAATTGTGTGACAAAAGGCACCATCTGGCCATCTGCAAGTCAAAGAGGAGAGGCCTCTGTAGGAAGAAAATCTAGAAGGACCTTAATGTCACATTTCTGGCCCATGTATATGTCAGAAGTAAATCTATTATGTGATGCTTTATTATGGCAGCCCTACCAAACTATTACAGTGATCCTCACAAACAATTAAAAAAGAAGTAGCTATGAAATTCATTTCCAGAGTATAATCCTACAGTCATTAAACAACTATATATGCACCTAGGTTTATATAATGATGCGAACAAAAAGACATTTGGAAATACGCATGTTATCAGTGCTATGAGGCTGAATTGTTCTCTCATATACCTTTATATTAGAACTTATGTGACAAAAACCTATTTTTAAAACTACAAAATAATTCTAGGACTATATAACTTACAAAAAGTGGCACTTATCAAACAGCGTGCTTCATAATCACTCAAAAGAACACTCTCCATAAAACATACAGCATGCCCAGAGGAATGTACAGAAAGGTTCAAGTTGTCTGTGAACTAGTTTACAAAAAACACAACCTTAATGTAATCATTAGTACTGGTACTATAAAATTAAGGCAAAAAGAACACGAAAATCTTCATTAACAGTACGCTAAAATAATTTGTACAGAGGTTCTATTTACCTGCTCCTGTTTAAAACACTATCTCTATATAAAAGAACACTATCATTACTCTAACACTATATTATTCTAATCCAGATTACCAAATAAAAATTAATGTTTCTATTTCATTCATGATGCTGTTCTTCAATCTAGCATTGCAACACAATCTTAGAATCGATCTCTCTAATACATAAAACTTTAAAATTCACTCCATTGACTTATATGTGTATATATACAAATACATATATATGACATATTTATATGTGTGTGTGGGTGTATATATATATATGTTGCCTGTGGTATACATAAACTTATTCCCTATGTTAAAATTCAAAAATGCACACAAACATTCTAATTTATCATTACCTCTGTGCCCTTAAAAGTAAATCAACAATGCAGAAAAACGCAGTCAACAGTTAAAGGCTAACAGCTTAAGTCCTTACCAATAAGTCGGGGTTCTGAAGTAAAGTCTCTTAGAGGTACTGGAATTTTCTTAACAATATACTCACAAACAACTTCAATATTATATTTTAGTTGAGCAGAAATTGGAATAATAGGAGCTCCTTCTGCTACTGTACCTATATGGCAAAATTCAGAAAGATCAAAATTCATCCATTTTTCAAAATTTGCTCCACAAGTTACTAAAGATAACTAAAAACAGATATCCAGACATCATAAACAGATGTCAGCAAAATATGAAAACCTACCATCTTGTTAGAAAAGCATAATATTTTGTTTTTCTAATTAAATGCCAAAGAAGAAGTCAACAGAATGGACCAAATACAGAATTTACAGGTGTAACTTTTATAACATAATCTGGCTAATAAAGGTAGACCATCTAACAGGTAAAAGAGTCAAATGTAAAAAATAATATTCATTATGTCTTGCCCCAAATAGAAACAATATGTTTTAAAGAAAAGAACATTATAGATTAAAGAAATGATTTGTCACTTGCAGTACTACAAAGAGATTCTTAAAAAGAGAGTGTGAATAATCAGAAAACAGACTAACATATATATATCATTTTACTATCACTGGGAAAGAATTTAAAAAACAATGCATTGGCACTTACTCTGAAAATACATATGCTAAGATTAGAATTATATAGACAATACTAGCATGATTTCAATGCAAGGATGGCATACAAATATCAGCTCTTACACATTTTCACTACTATGATGATGAAGTTGACCAACAGTCATTTTTAAATAAAATAAAAGTAATGTGCTGCCATTTGGAAGAAACCCAACTGGTAATATTCATAGACTATTACCTTTTTCCTATCTAACATGCAAGTCAAACTCTAACAACAAACTCAAATAAATTTCACTGTTTCTATAAACTGGCTAAAAGGCATTTAGTAGTATAGAGAAACAGGGATTAGAAACTATAGATTCATTTTTGATGATTAAATGTTTATCTTAAAACTTAATTCATACAATATTATTAAAAATTATTAAATATTACAGTGCCTTACCTTGTACAAACGCAAGGATCTGTTCATACTGTTCTTTGGCCTGACTTTCTTTTACCAGATCAATTTTATTTTGCAAAATCAAAATATGCTTCAGTTTCATAATTTCTATGGCAGCCAGGTGTTCAGAAGTCTGAGGCTGAGGACAGGATTCATTACCAGCTAAGGAGATTATGAACAATTAAAACACAAAAAAGATGTGTGATCAGAGTTAGTTCACAAGTTTAAACCTGACATTTGACTGCCCTGGATCCCCTCATCTTTTAACTCCTATTCCTGACCTTACACACAATACTTGAAATCAACTAATTTGATTTCCTTCATGCTATACTTAGGTATTACATATACCCTTCTAGTTCTATGTAGTCTGCAGCATACTCTGGCCTAGTGCAGCTCCAGAACAGTTAAAAGTAGCAGAGTTGCAAAATGCAGTCTATGAACTGTAATCAACCAACCATAAATGTAGACAACCACAGAGATGTTCAATGATGCCCATATCTGGCATTCACACCCTTGAGAAATCCTTCCCTTTAAATGTGGGACAGACCTAAAGAAGAGAATATGGCAAAAGGAATGGAACAATACTTCTCAGCTTACAAAGACAGTGATTTCAAACCTGCAGGCTGTTTGTTTCCTCTCAACACAGCTATCCAGTCACAAGGACAGATGGGAAGGTTATGTTGGATCACGTGAGGAGAAATGAAGGCCTAACAATTTATTAATAAAAGTATCTTTTGTCTAGTATCCTAATGATCATTTCCCTTTAATTGTGATATTTAGTTGCTTTGTCCCATACTTATTCTGCAGGCTTGTTGAAAAGCACAGTCTTATGTAAATGGAGTTCTCATTTCCACAGTCTTCCACCATAAATCACATGGCTGCTCTTTCTGGCATGGCCACCCTCTTTAAGGGTATCAGGTGTAGCAATCTTACTCTTAACATTAGGTGTAGTCAACTCCTGCCCTGAATAAGGACACTTCTGTCAGAAATGACACAGCTTACAGTCAAGAAGCCCAAATGCAAGGACTAAACCTTTTTGGAAGCTAAATGCATTTTATATAAGACTGTCTTTGCTGGCTTCTGCCTTTCGTACCCTTCCTCTCATTGAACTTAATTTTGCACCTTTCCCTATAAGAAACTGTAATTTTAATTCAAAAACTCATCTTTCACTGAGATTTTTTAAAACTCTAATAAGTTATCAAACTTAAGGATGATTTAGAGAACTCTCTGAATTTGTACCGTGGGTATCAGAAACAAAAGTGATCTTCTGTGGCGACAATGCCCTTTAACTTTACATTTGATCCTTAAAATTCACCTTAAGAGCTCACAAAAGCAAGCACAACTCCAGTTCTGAGAACATTCACACAGCACTTGACTTCAGTATTTCACATGATTGTGCATGTTTACAAAGTCCATTACGTCAATACTGCACTGAATAGCTCAGACAAGCCATTTATAAAATACCTTCTCCCTGCCCCCAACATACTACTATTTTAAAAACTCTAAAAAGACAGTAAGAAAAATGCATTGTCTTAAAAAAAACTTTTCCCCACACTATTCTTAGAATTCTCACAAGATAACAGCCCCAGTACAACTTGGCTTACTATTTCATGATAGCTGGTAAGCACTCATCTATACTAATTTAGATAATCTACCTATTCTCAATTATGGGCATGAGAGACTCTACCTCCCCTTTAAATATTCCGTGCTGAATGGACGCCACACTTATTTGTGAAACCAATTCTATGTTACTTACCTATTAACAGAAGAGCTGCATCCATCACTGCTGCACCATTCAGCATAGTAGCCATCAAAATATCATGGCCAGGACAGTCAACAAAGGAAACATGTCTAATAATCAAGAATTAATAACCAGCTTTAATATCAACTAGTACTTAAACATCCATAGACTTCTAATAGCTATATTATTTTGAAAGAAATTAATCCTGCTACAGAGTGGCTATATACCACGATGCTTCCAAAAAGTTTGAAATGACACTACTATCTTTGAAATTAAAATGACTGAAGACCTATTACACAACAGATAAAATTAGCTATATGCAGATATAATTTAACCAAAGGTTAGGGTCCAATCAGCCTGAGCTATGTCCCAAGGTGAAAAAGACAGACATTATAGAATGCATAATAATGGGAATTATAAACTAACAACAATAATAAACTAGGAATATTCTGGATTTAAAGTCAAACCATGAATTATAGGAAATGTGCTTATTTGCCTGCAAATATGATCTCCATACCTTTAGACTATTGTCTTCTGTAGCTCTAATGGTAAAGAACCTGCCTACAATGCAGAAGACCTGGGTTTGATCCCTGGGTTGGGAAAACCCCCTGAAGAAGGAAATGACAACTCACTTCATTTTCTTGCCTAGAGAATTCCATGAAAAGACAATGGGGTCACAGAGTTGGACATGACTGAGCAACTAACACATTCTACTTTGATCAACTGTTTTCAACTGCTGAGCTGAGATTATTTCTAGTCACTTCTGGACATGTTGTCTGCAAACATTATCTCTGGGTCAGTAAAAGCCTTCTGACCCTTGCAATAGATCTTTTGCAGAGCAATTACTTTTAATTCTAATGTACTACAACTTACCAATTTTTTTCCCCATGGAATGCAACATGCCATATCTTAAAAGATCAGAGTAAATCCCAAGTTCTAAACTTTTTTTGCCTACATTTTCTCTTAACGGTTTCTTATAGTTTTATCCTATCCATTTAATACTCCAATGTGGCTGTATTTCAGGTATGTACTCAAAATAGATGAGCTCACACTAATGTTCAAAGACAATATACTTTTTGAATGCAAGGTATTACATTTAAAACTAGGCTTAATTTTTTATTTTTTTTTTTTCTTTGCCTTTAAACAGATGCTCTATCACCTGTTTGTTGAATACCCTACTCTGTTCTGCACAAGTCCTTCCACACGTTAGCCAAAACTCAGCTGGGACATATTGGAAGGGGTCTAATTCTCCATTTCCTAACTTTGCTGGGGTTTTGATAAAAGCTGCATTAAACCTGTGTATTGGTTGAGCTTTCAATCCATGCACAGATTATATTTAGATTTTCCTCAACTTCTTTCAAAGCTGTGTAATTTTCACAGATTTTAGCTTATATGCTCGTAAGAGGTATTTCCCCTTACTTTTCCTTTTGTGTAATGTCTTTCTGGTTCTGCTAAATGGTAAAGTTTTCCTCATAGAATGATGAGGTATTTCTTCTAAAGCAATGGTGTTTTGTTTTTTGTTGTTTTTTTTTTTCTTTTTTTGGTTTTTTTTTTTTAGGAAAAGGTTTTTATTTTTTTTTATTTTTTATCTTTTGTTATTAGTTGGAGGCTAATTACTTCACAACATTTCAGTGGGTTTTGTCATACATTGATAAGAATCAGCCACAGAGTTACACGTATTCCCCATCCCGATCCTCCCTCCCACCTCCCTCTCCACCCGATTCCTCTGGGTCTTCCCAGTGCACCAGGCCCAAGCACTTGGTGTTTTATATCTAAAATATTTCATCTTTTGGAGACTTTAGTGGTTTAAATTTGGGTGGGTATGTAAGTGTTCATTGCTAGTACACTGAATATACAGTGAGCTACTGTGTCATGACCTTGTATCCTTAAACCCTACTTATGATCTGTATGCCTGATATTATCTTTTCTTAAAACAGTATATATACAAACAAAAAAACTTTGCTGGTATTTTGACAGTATTAGCATAAGCCCATACAGCAATTTGAGCAATTTGATTAGGTTTATATTAATTACAGAAAATCAATCAACAAATAACCTCTGCCAGCAGAAAGCACCAGACCTAAATGGGTTCACTGGGTATATTCTACCAAACATTTAAGAGCAATATTATACTGATTCCCTGCTGGATCTTCAAGGAGATAGCAGCAAATGAAATACTTCCTCATTTTATGAGGCACACATGACTCTATACTTAAACCAAACAAAGGCACTGCAAGGAAGGAAAACTACAGGAAAATTTCTCATGAACATACATACAAAAATCTTCAACACAATATTAGCAAATCTAATCCAACAATATCCCCATGTGAGATTTAACTAAGGTATACAAGGCTGATTCAATACCTGACAATCCATTAATGGCTTCCATCACATTAGGTTAAAGGAAAATCACATAATCGTATCAAGAAATGCATAAAAAGCATAAATACACTTGAAAACCCTTACCAAACTAGGAACAGATGGTAATCTCAAAGTAATAAAAAGTATCTACAAAAACCCTACAGCTAATGTCATACTTGATGGTTAGGAAATTCAATGCTCTTTACTAAGAAAAGGATAAAGCAAAAATGTCCCTTTTTCGCCATGCTTTTGAACACAATAATGGAGTCCCAGCTTATATAACAAAAATATGAAAATGAAATAAAAGATATACAGATTAGAAATGCAGATATAAAATTGTCTTTGTAGCTAACACGACTGCCTATGCAGAAGAACTGCTAAAGGCCAACAAAAAAACTCCCAAAACCAATGAGTGATTAATATAAGTCTGTAGGTTCACAGATAACTTAAACAAGTCAATCACTTTCCTAAATGGCTGCAATGAACAAGTGGAATGTGAAATTAAAAACATAAACCATTTGTATTTTCACCCCTAAAAAGAAAAATGCTTAGGTATAAATCTAAGAAATATGTGTAAGATCTGCATGAGGAAGACTAAAAAGTTCTGATGAATGAAGCCAAAAAATTAGACAGAGATTCCATGCAATGAATAGGAAAACTCAATACCATCACGATGTTAGTTCTTCTCAGACTAAAGATATGAAGCAAGCTGAATGAAAATCCCAGCAAGTCATTTTATGAATATCAACAAACTGATGCTAAAGCTTATATGCAATGTGCTTCCCTGGTGACTCAGTAGTAAAGAATTATCCTGCAAATTCAGAAGACGTGGGCTTGATCTCTGGCCCAGAAAGATAGTACATGCCACAGGGCAACTAAGCATGGGCACCACAACTACTAAGACTATGCTCCAGAGTCTGGGAACCACAACTACACAAACCACAACTGAAGTCTGTGCTCCACAAAAGTCACCGCATTAAGAAGCCTAAGCACTAAAACAAACAGCAGCCCCTGCTAACCACAAGTAAAGAAAAGCCCATGTTGCAACAAAGACCCAACACAAACAAAAATTTAGAAAATAAAAGTTTATATGCAGAGGTGAGTCTCAGAAAAGCCAACAGTACTCAATGACAGTAACAGTATCAGAGGACATAAGCCCACTTCAAGACTTAGTATAAAGATATAGGAATCAAGACATTGTAGTATTTGAAAAACAGACAAATTTTAACAGAACAGAACAAAAACCCAAGAAATAAACTTGTACTGAGTTAACTGATCTCTCAAAGATATGTTAGGGCAAAGACAGTCTTTTTAACAAACAGTGCTTTAAGAACTGACATCCATATGTTACAAAAAGTAATACATCCAGGCAGAGATCTTGTACTTGGTACAAAAATTAGCTCAAAAAACTATCATAAAACTGTCAAACTCCTAGAAGAAAACACTGTAGAATACATGGATGACCTTGAATGCAATCACTTTTCAGGCACAATACCAAAACCACAGAAGAACTGATACACTGGCCTTCCTCAAAATTAGAAATTTCTGAGAATCTGCTGGGAGTCCAATGATCAGCAGGACTCAGCAGACTGCACAGGTTCAATCCTTGATTGGGGAACTAAAATCCTACAAGGTGCAAGGCAAGGACAGCTCCCCCCACCCCCCACCCCCCACCAAAAAAGAAGCGAAAAAAAATTTTTTTAACTTACAAATTTTTGCTCTGTAAAGATATTATCAAGAGAATAAAAAAAGACAAGCCAAGTAGCAGAAGATATTTTCAAAAGACATATCTGAAAATATACTACCTAAAGTGTACAGATAACTCTTAAAAATCAAAATATAGAACTTGGTTAAAGAAAACAGGTCCAAGACACCCCACAAAGATTTACTGATGGAAAATAATCACAATTATTTAATCCCACGTCACATAACAGGAAAATGCTAACTAAGGCAAAAAAAACTTTATTAGAATAGCTAAAATTCTAAACACCGACATCACCAAATACTACAAGAATATGGAAAAATATGAACTCTCATTTATTACTAGTGGGAATGCAAAATGGTAGAGCCATTTTTAAAAAGCTTGGTGTTTTCTCACAAAAGCAAACATCCTTTTGCCATTTGGTCCAGCAAATACACTTATTTATTTACTCAAATCAATTGAAAATTTATTTATGTCTATATACACAAAAAAAGTATATATTTATAACAGCTTTCTTTATAACCACCAAAACTTAAAAAAGCATTCAATATATCCTATCCTAAGGAAATATATACATATGCTGAGATACACCCAGAAAACAAATTCTTCAATGGCATTAAGCAAGTTACCAATTATAAAGTGATACAAAACATTAAATGCATATCATTAAGTAAAAGAGGTCAATAGAAAAAGGGTAAAATATCAACTATTTACTATACTAGAAAAGGCAAAACTAGATAAAGAAATCTGGAGAAGGGAAAGGTTACCCACTCCAGTATTCTGGCCTGGAAAATTCCACAGACTGTATTGTCCATGGCGTCATGAAGAGTCAAACAGGACTGAGCGACTTTCACATCACAGAGAAACCAATTCAGTAGTTGCCAGGGGTTACAGAGGAGGGAAACATGAACATGCAGGATACAGAGGATTTTACGGCAACAAAACCACTCTGTAGCACAGTATGAGTACGAACACAGAGTAAAAGGACAAACACGTCATTAAAAATTTCTGCAAATTGGTAAAACTGTTAAAACATTTTTAAAGTTAAAAACTGTTAAAACGTAAAAGAAGAGTGAACACGAATGTAAATATTGGCTAAAGCTGGGTCAAAACACATTCATCAACTGTTAAAAATATAATACCACTCTTGTAGGGAATGCTGAAAATGAGGGGGGCTCTGCTTGCAGGCTGAGGTATAAGAGAAATCTGTACCTTCTACTCAGTACTCATCTGAAGCTTTAGATATAAAGCTTCTCTAAAAATATTAAGTCTACCAAAAAAAAAAAAACCTGAAACAATGAATTACTAGTAAGCTCTAAAGCCTTGACGGATCTCAGAAATACTGTAATGAGTGGAGAAGTCTATTTCAAAGGCAATATCCTGTTCTGGTGGGCTGCTGTCCATAAGGTCGCATACAGTTGGACACGACTCAAGCGACTTAGCATGCACGCATGAATTGGAGAAGGAAATGGCAACCCATTCCAGTGTTCTTGCCTGAAGAATCCCAGGGACAGAAGAGCCTGGTGGGCTGCCGTCTATGGGGTCGCACAGAGTCGGACACGACTAAAGCGACTTAGCAGCAGCAGGCACAGCAGATACTATGTTCAACATACACAATGTTTCTGAAATTTAAAAAGTCAGCTAGATAATAGACTAGTATTTGCCAGGGATTAACAACAGTGGGGGATAATGGACTAATCTTTGTTGTGACATAATGTTTCTGTTATCCAGAAAGTAGTGACATTTACAGGAACAGACGTATCATAAAATACAGTACCTGTATATGTGTACACCAGCAGAGAGTGCTTTGTTTTGGTATTACACTGAAGTTTGAAGTAGTACTATGCTTACTGAAGAAGGAAATGGCGACCCACTCCAGTATTCTTGCCTGGAGAATCCCTCGGACAGAGGGGCCTGGCCCACTACAGTCCCTGGGGTTGCAAAGAGTCAGACATAACTGAGTGACTAACAATTTAAGACTACTGGGGCAAAATCAGTTAAGGCTGTATGGGTCTTCTATGTTATCTTGCCAGCTTTCGCTTACTCTGCAATTATTTCAAAGTTAAAAATGAAAACATGGAGCAGAGTGGCTGGAAAATCAAATATTATGATTTGCAATTATTAATAATTTTAGGTATAAAATGCTTACAATAAAAAATTTTAAACCATGTATTTAAAACATAGGTTTTTAAAATAAGTTTAGCTTCTAAAACTTTTATCATAGAAGCTTAACAGACTTCTGATGTTTTCAGAGTATAACTGTAACCATATAATGTGAAATAAACTATTGAAACAAGCAATAATATACATTAAACAAACCACAACTGCATTATCAAAATGGAAATTTTCACTCAAAAAAGAAATTTACTAAAGGATCTCCACTGTCTTGGAAGACTGAGTGAACCTGCCAGCCTAACGCCAAGAACTCAGCACTTGAAAACGAAAATTACTATACTTTTAGAACTATTACCATTCTCAAAAATTGAATATTAATATCCTTATGATGTAAAATTTCTTTGGATACTCCTAATACCTACATATGTTAGATGACATGTCAGTGTTCTGAGGAATCAAGATACACAACACTCCAAAAATGAATACAGACAGGCAAAATTAAGACAAAGACATAACAATATTGGAAGACTGGACAGAAGGACCCCACTGAATATAATGATTCCATGCTTGTATTCCTTTAGAGAACCCAAAAAAATACATTTTAGCTTATATTTAAGCAGAATCCTTAAAAACGTTATCAGCAACAAGTGTAAGCTTTAAATTTTATTATAAAATGTTTTGGCAAAAATGCACCTGCATCAAGCTTAGATCTGAATCATTAACTTCTCAATTAAATAGTTCAATAAGCACAAAGGAAAAAATGTGTATTTAACATAAAAATGATCACCTGACTAGTCTGAAGTTTCCTTTGGTCCCTGGAATGTCTGTAGGAAACTCATCAGGTGTACTACTCCCACAAGATCTGTAACATTCTGGCCGAAGACAACTTGCATCATCAAGTTTGTAAATCTAAAAATTTCAATGAAAATAAATTTAAATTCTCATTTGCATATTTGAAACCCAAGTAAAATTGTTCCTCCTTCCACAACATACTATGTACCTTGGCATTAGCATACCCAAGCTTGATTGTAATATTTCTCTCTAGCTCATTTTTGAATCTGACAGTGTGAACTCCAGAAATAGCTTTTACCACGGTAGATTTTCCATGAGCAACGTGACCAATCGTACCTACAAAGGCCAAAAAAACACTTGATTTATATCCATACTATTATACCAAGTATTTCAGTAAAGTCAGAAAAACAAAAGGCATAATTCACTATAAATATTTCAAACTATAACCAAGAGATTTCATTTACACCCTCCATATACTCCTTCCAGCACAATTTTTTTTCTGAAACATGACAACATAACTCTCCATGTACCTGAACATTTTATTTAAAAATCATACTTAGTGATTATTCAACTTGTTATCAATCTAAAAAAGGAGTTCACTTGACATAAACATTCATCTAAAAACACAAAATTTTGTATATTAATAAAGTTTCCAGTACTTTGATTGAGGTAAGCATGCACGAAGTGAAGTGAAGTTGCTCAGTGGCATCCAACTCTTTTCAACCCCATAGGCTATACAGTTTATGGAATTCTCCAGGCCAGAATACTGGAGTTGGCAGCCTTTCCCTTCTCCTGGGGATCTTCCCAACCCTGAGATCAAACCCAGGTCTTATGCATTGCAGGTGGATTCTTTACCACTTGAGCCACAGGGAAGCCTAAATATGCATGAATCCATGCAAACTAGGAAAAAACTCCAATTTGATTACAGTAAACAAGTACATGGTAAGAGTGGGCATCCTAAGTGGCTCAGCAATAAAGAATCTGCCTGCAATCCAAGAGATGGGGGGTCCAATTCCTGGTGTAGGAAGATTCTCTGGAGAAGGGAATGGCAACCCCCTCCAGCATTCTTGCCCACAGAATCGCAAGACAGAGGAGCTTGGCAAGCAACAAGTCCACGGCATCACAAGAGTCCACACAACTTAGCAACTAAAACAGCAGCAGCAAGAGCAGTATAATGTCTTACGATTTTTCACCACTCTAAGGTATAAGTGTTATTAGGTTTTACCGCTAATAAAATAGACGCTAAAACATCTACATTCGATCAACTTCTCCCAAAATACGTGTCAATTAAGAAAAGAAGTAAAACACAATATATTCTGAAAGATTAGATACTAAATAAGACTTCTCAATTCCTGTTGAGAAATCTGTTCTTAAAATTTTCTCTACAAAAGGAATTTTCATCTCTTCTTTAGCATTCTGCTATACATGCATACACCATACTGTCTCTTCATACACCTATGTCTTTCCCTGGATCCACGTGAAAAGTACTGTTTCCCAAGGAATCGAGTAGGTACTTTGCTCATAATGGCTAAAATGTACCCATTATATATCTGAGTCTTCCTACACCTTAGATAATCAAACAAGAGTTTAAATGTCATCGGAGAGCAATCAACCCTCAAGAAGGACAGCACTGTACACAACAAAGTATTCTTACCTATATTAATGGTGGCTTGTCTGCTGATAACTTCATGCGAGAGTGGTGTCAACCTGGTAACATCCTGCAATTAAACATTTTAGCTTAAACTACCTCACGAAAGACAAACCATAATTTATATCTCGTTTTGTATCTACAGTTTGCCATTATCTATTCAGCGCTCCACTGTTTACCAAATGTACTTTTCTTGCAAAGGCAGTCTTGATTCCCAGTCAGAACACGGATGCCTGGCGTGCTGCAGTCCATGGGATCGCACAGTCAGACACGACTGAGCGACTCAACAACAAAAGCAAGTGCTAAAGCCCTTTACATTTACAAGAAGAGGATATATTTCCACTAACTCTAGAATATCTGGAAGACCAGGGCCTCAAATTTCAAGAGAATTAACACTAACGACAGTGTAAAAACTCCTTCCAGAATTAAAAGCATTAACAGTCTTTTCCCGGATCTTCAGAGAAGACCTTAATGGCACTTAACATCTTGACTTTCCTGTCCAAATCTTCGCGTTTCGAAGCTCCATGAACTCACACCGCAAGGCTCAACTCGCAAACCTGGATGAACGCTGCAAATAACGCCTGGGTCCAGGTTTCCGGCGTAACTCAGGCTGTCGGCAACCCGGTACTGCCGTGATTCAACGCTTCCCAAAGGTCAGGTCACACCCACTCCTGAGCTCATTCCAATCCGTCTAGAAGAAAACCTTACCAATGTGGAAAGATCCTGGCGAGAAAGATGCGGCTGACCCAGGGTCACACCCGACTCCTCTCCCCCCGCCATCTTGCCGAGCCAGCAACGAAACCTTCCGCGTAGCTTCCAGTTCGTTCGCAGGCCCCCTTGTGCCGGGCGGGGCTGCGGAGGGAGAGCGACTAGGTCTCGAGCCAGGGAGATGAGAATGGTTGGTGTACCGGAGAGGTCACCCTGTGGCCTTACTTCACCTGGCTTTACATATTACCTGCAGAAAGACTGAAGATAAAAAGCGAGGCAAAGTTTTAGGGACCTAATCATTGGCGACCTAATGGACATTTGTGCAGGCAATGCTAAGGACAGCCCCATAGAAGGACGCTTGCTAGAAGAATGACAACGCCCCCCGCCCCTCCCCGCCCCCCACCCCCCCACACCCCCCCACCCCCCCCCACACCCCCCCACCCCCCGCCGGGATGGTTAGACAGTAGCTGTTTCCGTTTTCCTAGGTGATGGTTTGGAAGGGTTTCCAGGGACCTACTACCCGTATTTTTGGTTCCAGTTTTCACAGTTTATTATGGTGACGTCGCCTGTGGTCTGGGCCTGTCTTCACCGAAAGGAGGGCTTGTAGTAAGCCACACTTAGGCTCAGCAAAGTTCCTTTTTGCGGATTGCGGGGTGGGATAGTGAAGGCTTCCTTGATAGCTTGTTAAATAATATGCCGGCAATGCAGGAAACCCCGGTTCGATTCCTGGGTCGCGAGGATCCTCTGGAGAAGGGATAGGCTACACACTGCAGCTTTCTTGGGCTTCTCTTGTGGCTCAGCTGGTAAGGAATCCGCCTGCAATAAGGGGGACCTGGGTTTGAGCCCTGAGTTGGGAAGATCTGGAAAAGTTAAAAGGCTACCTACTCCAGTATTCTGGCCTAGAAAAGTCCATAGACTGATAGTCCGTAGGGTTGCGAAGAATCTGACGGGACTGAGCGACTTTAACTTTTAGGGAAGAGGGGAAAAGCGCCTTCTGGGGAAAGTTTGATGGAGGGCTCAGTTGTCCGTATGTGGCAATAGCAACTGCATAGGAGGGGACGTTTTTGCAGTAGCTGTAGGGGTCTCAAAAGCTTTTAGGAAACAGATATAGGGAAACATACTTGTTTGGAGAAAGTATGGACAAATGATTTTACCAGATATTTCAATAAACAAAGACTGGTAAGGGAATCAAGTCATCAGCATCTGCAGTCACCTGCAAACATGTGCCCTGTTCCGGAGTTTGGGATGGAGAGAAATAGGATGTTGGCCCAAAATGGTTAAGGTGCACAATCTGGAAATGATTTTAATGAGCCCAAATTTCATTTTCCCATTCAAAGAAAAACCCTGTATTCCTTAATTCACAAGGGTGTATTTCTTTAGTTAGAAATAGATGTTGTGACTATCTGGTTGGTTGGTTTTGTTTTTTTGTTTGTTTGTTTTTTTAAAAACGCTCTGTATACCTTGCTCTTCCTTTCCCTCTCTGGAACAATTTCTCAGAGCTAATAATTCCTCCTGGGTTATAATACTCAGTGCTGCTGTGTTTAGTTGCTTAGTCATGTCTGATTGACTGTGACCTCTATGGCCTGTACCTCACCGGGCTCCTCTGTCCACAGGGAGGTTCCAGGCAACAATACTGGAGTGGGTTACCATGCCCTCCTCATAGTCCTCAGTAAGTTAGCCAAATAAAACTTTCTCAACTTTTAGGTTGTGCTTTTTTTTTTTTTCCTTTTTGTTCAGTGTGACAGTACTAGCCACCAACAAAGGCACACAGAGCAGACTTTTTCCCTTTACTGAACTCTGAGGATCTGGATCCTTAGTACCAGCAAAGGCCACTTGTGCCTCTCCTCCCCCTTGGAGAGTCTAAATGAGTTAGGGTCCTTCTCTTCTGGTACTCAGATATGCCGTTTTTTGAAAACCCAGTGATGTAGAACTCCTTGAATATGTTGGTTCCCCCTTGGAACTTTTTTAAACTTGGTACTTTGATTAGTTCATTTGAAAGACACTGGAAAGATTTTTCCTCAGTTTCAGTTCAGTTCAGTCACTCAGTCATGTCTGGCTCTTTGTGACCCCGTGAATCACAGCCCACCAGGCCTCCCTGTCCATCACCAACTCCCAGAGTTTACTAAAACCCATGTCCATCGAGTTGGTGATGCCATCTAACCTCTGTCGTCCCCTTCTCCTCCTTCCCCCAAGTCCTCCCAGCATCAGGGTCTTTTCCAATGAGTCATCTCTTCAATATGGGTAATTTGACCCAGTTAAAAGACTCAGAAGACTTGACTCAGCTGACTGAGTAGGGGTTGGAGTGGGTATTTGATGGGAAAAATAGCCTGTGATTTTCTCTTGAATTGTCTACTTTAAAACAATTTATTGAAAAAGTGACGATATCTCAGAGTTTCCACCTCTAAAGAAGGGATGCTCCTGGTTTTCTCAGATTCAGGAATGGTGGATACAATTACTATTAATTAGCTACTATACCTAAAAGGAAAATCACTCATTTTAATTAAAAAGTTGCTCTGCTGAGGACACATAAAAGATCTGTCCTCTCTGTGATCTGAGCACTCATGGTGGTTTTATGTTACCTGAGTGAAAAACTCAAACAAGTAACAGAGTTGAGGGACTCTGTGGTAAAAACTAAAGTTTAAGAGTTAATGTCACAAATCATGCTGTAACCCACTCCATGATTGTTATTAGTGTGTTTTTATCTTGATAAATCTATTGGGGAGCTAACCTTTCAAATGAAAGAAAAGCAATGACAAATTGCCATCCTCAAACTAAGACCCCCAACTAGTTTTTGGTAAGCCATTGGCACTTGCTGTCTACCTGTATAAGGATTAAATCAGATGTTGCTGCAGCTGCTGACCTCAACACCCCACTGAAAGTAGTTCACGTTGGGGGCACAAATGAGGCATCTGTGCTCTAGGAGAAGCTGGCAAAACAGGACTTCACATAGATAGTTGTAGGAGCCAATCTTAGAAGTGCAGTTTTGTATGTCCTCAAATCTAGAAAACCACAAATCCTCCATGGGTATGACTGTTCTTTGTAACTAGCAGAAACTTCTTGCAAAAACTATGTGCTTGATTGCCTAAACTCCCGTTTCAGCAAAATCATATATATATGGACCTTCCCCCATCTATCATGGAGCAGTTTCTCAGAGCTGTCTGCAGCTTTGATCTGGGGCTGTAGTCCTCATTTTGCCCCAAATAAAATGTGACTTGGAATTCTCAGGGTGTGCTTTTTTTTTAATTTGACAACTTTGTGGCAACCACAAAGGGACACAGAGTAGTCTTCTCTCTTTCACCTGAACTCTACAAGTACCGGGAGACTTGGCAGAGGCCAAGTCACTAGCAGCCCTTTGTGCCCATCTGCCTCCTTAAGAGTCCAGGTGAATTGGGAAAGCCTCAGATCTCTTGTATCTGTGGATGATCTTAAGTTTTACTGGTAGTTGAGCAGGTACTTGCGCCCTCCCAAACCCTGAAGTAACTAGAGTTTGGGCGGGGGCCAGGTGAGAGATACTGAGGCAAACCCAACCAGTGGAAAGGTAGGGAGGGGAGCTCAGTTGAAAGACACCAAGGAATGCCTGGGGCTCTGTTGAAAGATTTCATGCTCTCCCTCAATTCAGCCACCTTAATAGAATTTGTTGTAAAAGTGAAGATACCACATGAGAGCTTTGCTCAGAAGAAAAGGGACAAGACACGTCAAGTTACTGAGAAATTTATAGGAGTGGTGGCGGCCAAGTACTCGTTCTGTCTGGTAGTCCCATAGGAAAACCCACTCATTAATTAAAACGCTTGTCAAGGGGTCAGTTAAGAATTGGCCATTCAGGCTGCTATCAAAAAGTCTACAAACGAAAAGTGGAGAGGGTGCAGAGAAAAGGGAACCCTCTTACACTGTTGGTGGGAATGCAAACTGCAACGTAACAGACAAGTCCAAAAATAGAACAGGATATTTTGATATCCCTCTCTTCTCAATTAATATAACATTTAGGATGAAAATGAGTAATGATATACTAGACTTGAACTATACTCAGTGAACTTGACGTGATCCACCTTTATAGAACACATCATGAATAGCAGGATAAACTTTTCTTTGAAATGCATGGAGAGCATTTAGCAAGACAGACCACATTTGGAGACATAAATAAATTCTGAACAGTTCAAATCATAGAAACTAGTTTTCAGAAACAGTGGAATCAACCTAGAAATAAGTAATCAGATGAAAGTCTTTGAAAACTGTCAAATATTTGAAAACTAAGAAATACTTCTAATTAGCCTCTTGTATGACTTTCTTGTACCTACCAAAACAATAACAGCAAAATTAGTGCCTTTAAAAGAATAATGTATTATATTACAGTTCTGCATGCCAGATATCTGATGTGACTCTTACTGCACTACAATCACGGTGTCAGCAGGAATGTCACTCATGCCTTTTTCAATTTCCTCAGGCTACCCACAATTATGGACTCATAGTTCACTTCCTCTGTCTTCCAAAGTACCATGTCTGTCTGACCACAGGCATTTCAAAGGTCCTGTCGTTAGAGGAACGTGGTCCATATAACATGTGATAATCTCAATGACGAAAAGTATGTAACTTTTCTTTTCAATTTTAATTGGAGGCTAATTATTTTATAATATTGTAGTGTTTTCTGCCATCAGTTCACTTCAGTCACTCAGTTGTGTCTGACTCGTCGCAACCCCATGAACTGCAGCATGCCAGGCCTCCCTGTCCATCACCAACACCCAAAGTCCACCCAAACCCACGTCCATTGAGTTGGTGATGCCATCCAACCATCTCATCATCTGTCATCCCCTTCTCCTCATGCCCTCAATCTTTCCCAGCATCAGGGTCTTTTCAAACGAGTCAGCTCTTCCCATCAGGTGGCCAAAGTATTGGAGTTTCAGCTTCAACATCAGTCTTTCCAATGAACACCCAGGACTGATCTCCCCCATGATGACTGGTTGGATCTCCTTGCAGTCCAACATACACACAAGAGTCTTCTCCAACACCACAGTTCAAAAGCATCAATACTTTGGCACTCAGCTTTCTTTATAAACCAACTCTCACATCCATACATGATCACTGGAAAAACCATAGCCTTGACTAGATGGACCTTTGTTGACAAAGTAATGTCTCTGCTTTTTTTTTAATATGTTGTCTAGGTTGGTCATAACTTTCCTTCCATGGAATAAGCGTCTTTTAATTTTATGGCTGCAGTCACCATCTGCAGTGATTCTGGAGCCCAGTAAAATAAAGTCAGCCACTGTTTTCACTGTTTCCCCACCTATTTGTCATGAAGTGATGGGACCGGTGGCCATGATCTGAGTTTTCTAAATGTTGACCTTTAAGCCAACTTTTTCACTCTCCTGTTTCACTTTCATCAAGAGGCTCTTGAGCTCTTCTTCACTTTCTGCCATAAGGGTGGTGTCATCTGCATATCTGAGGTTATTGATATTTCTCCTGGCAATCTTGATTCCAGCTTGTGCTTCTTCCAGCCCAGTGTTTCTCATGATGTACTCTGCATATAAGTTAAATAAGCAGGGTGACAATATACAGCCTTGTACTTATTTTCCTGTTTGGAACCAGTCTGTTGTTCCATGTTCAGTTCTAACTGTTTCTTCCTGACCTGGATACAGATATCTCAAGAGGCAGGTCAGGTGGTCTGATATTCCCATCTCTTTCAGAATTTTGCACAGTTCATTGTGATCTACACAGTCTAAGGCTCTGGCATGGACATTAATTAGCCATGGGTGTACATGTGTCCCTGATTCTGAACCCCACTCCCTCATCACTCCTTATCCCACATCTCAGGGTTGTCTCAGTGCACTGGCTTTGAGTGCCCTGAATCATGCATCGAACTTGGACTGGTGTTCTATTTCACATATGGTGATACACATGTTTCAGTGCTATTCTCTCAAATCATCCCACCCTTGTCTTCTCCTACAGAGTCCAAAAGTCTATTCCTTGTATCTGTGTCTCTTTTGCTGTCTCAGATATAGGGTCATTGTTACCATCTTTCTAAATTCTACATATATGCATTAATATACTGTATTGGTGTTTTTCTTTCTAACTTACTTCAGTCTGTCTAATAGGCTCCAGTTTCATCCACATCATTAGAACTGATTCACTTGCATTCTTTTTAATAGCTGAGTAATATTCAGCTTTCTTAGCCATTCATCTGCAGATGGGCATCTAGGTGGCTTCCATGTCCTGGATATTATAAACAGTGCTGCGATGAACATTGGGGTACACGTGTCTCTTTCAGTTCTTGTTTCCTCAGTGTGTATGCCCAGCAGTGGGATTGCTGGGTCATATGGCAGTTCTATTTCCAGTTTTTTAAGGAATCTCCACACTGTTCTCCATGGTGGCTGTACTAGATTGCATTCCCACCAAAAGAGTAAGAGGGTTCCCTTTTCTTCGCACCCTCTCCATTGTTTTGAACATCCTCCTCTATTGTTTGTAGACTTTTGGATAGCAGCCATTCTGACAGGCATGAGATGGTACCACATTGTGGTTTTGATTTGCATTTCTCTGATGATGAGTGACGTTGAGCATCTTTTTGTGTTTGTTAGCCATCTGTATGTCTTCTTTGGAGAAATGTCTGTTTAGTTCTTTGGCCCAGTTTTAGGTTGGGTTGTTTGTTTTCCTGGTGTTTACCTGCTTATATATTTTTGAGGTTAATACTTTGTCAGTTGCTTCATTTGGTTATTTTCTCCCATTCCGAAGACTGCCTTTTCACCTTGCTTACAGTTTCCTTCATTGTGCAAAAACTTTTTGGTTTAATTAGGTCCCATTTGTTTAATTTTGCTTTTATTTCCATTACTCTGGGAGGTGAGTCATAGAGGATCCTGCTGTGATTTATGTCAGAGAGTGTTTTGCCTATATTTCCTCTAGGAGTTTTACAGTTTCTAGTCCATTTTGAGGTTTTTTTTGCTGTTGTTGTATGGTGTAAGAAAGTGTTATAGTTTCATTCTTTTACAAGTGGTTGACCAGTTTTCCCAGCACCTCTTTTCAAAGAGATTGTATTTTCTCCATTGTATAGTCTTGTCTCCTTGTCAAATATAAAGTGTCCATAGGTGCCTGGATTTATCTCTGGATTTTCAAGTTTATTCCATTGATTGATATTTCTGTCTTTGTGCCAGTATTGTACTGTCTTGATGAAGGTTGCTGTGTAGTATAGTCTGAAGTCAGGCAGGTTGATGCCTCCAGTTCCATTCTTCTTCTTCAAGATTGCTTTGGCTATTGGAGGCTTTTTGTATTTCCATACTAACTGTGAAATTATTTGTTCTAGTCCTGAAACAGTGAAAAATATTATTCATAGCTTGATAGGGATTACTTGAACCTATAGATTGCTTTGGTTGGTATACTCATTTTCACAATATTGTCACAAACATGATATATTTCACCACCTATTTGTGTAATCTTTGATTTCTTTCATCAATATTTTATAATTTTCTATATATAGATCTTTTGTTTCTTTAGGTAGATATATTCCTAAGTATTTTATTTTTTTCCATTGCAATGGTGAATGGAATTGTTTCCTTACTTTCTCTTTCTGTTAGTGTATAGGAAAGCAAGGGATTTCTGTGTGTTAATTTTATATCCTGCAACTTCACTATATTCATTGATTAGTTCTAGTAATTTTCTGGTGTTATCTTTATAATTTTCAATGTAGAGGATCATGTCCTCTGCAAACAATGAGACTTTTAATTCTTCTTTTCCAATCTGGATTCTTTTTTTTTTACTTTTCCTTTTCTGATGGCTATGGCTAAAACTTCAAAAAATTGTTGAATGGTAGTGGTGAGTGTGGGCATCCTTTTCTTGTTCCTGACTTTAGGGGAAATGCTTTCAATTTTTCACCATTGAGGATAATGTTTGCTGTGGCTTTTTCATATATAGCTTTTATTATGTTGAGGTATGTTCCTTCTATGCCTGCTTTCTGGATGGTTTTTTTAATCATAAATGACTGCTGCATTTTGTCAAAGGCTTTTTCTGCATCTATTGAGATAATTGTATGGTTTCTATCTTTCCATTTGTTAATGCAGTATATCACATTGATTGATTTGTGAATATTGAAGAATACTTGCATCCCTGGGATAAAGCCCACTTGGTCATGATGTGTGATCTTTTTAATATGTTGTTGGATTCTGTTTGCTAGAATTTTATTGAGAATTTTTTAATCTATGTTCATCAGTGATATTGGCCTGTAGTTTTCTTTTTTGTGTGTGGCATCTTTGTCTGATTTTGGTATTATGGTAATGGTGGCCTCATAGATTGATTTTGGCACTTTACTTTCCACTGCAATTTTTGGAAGAGTTTGAGTAAGATAGCTGTTAGCTCTTCTCTAAATTTTTGGTAGAATTCAGCTGTGAGGCTGCCTGGTCCTGGACTTTTGTTTGTTGGAAGATTTTTGATGATGGTTTAATTTCCATGCTTGTGATGGATCTGTTAAGATTTTCTATTTCTTCCTGGTTCAATTTTGGAAGTTATACTTTTCTAAGAATTCATACATTTCTTCTAAGATGTCCATTTTATTGTCATATAGTTGCTGATAATAGTCTCTTAAGATCCTTGTATTTCTCTGTTGTCTGTAGTGATTTGTCCATTTTAATTTCTAATTTTGTTGATTTGAGACTTCTCCCTTTTTTTCTTGATGAGTCTGGCTAATGGTTTGTCTATTTTATTTATCTTCTCAAAGAATCAGCTTTTAGAGTTGTTGATTTTTGATATACTCTTTTTTGTTTCTTTTTTATTTATTTGTGCTGTAATTTTTATGATTTTTTTCCTTATACTATCTCTGCAGTTCTTCATTTCTTCTTTTTCTAGTTGATTTAGGTGTAAAGGTAGGTTATTTATTTGATTTTACTCTTGTTTCTTGAGGTAAGCTTGTATTATTATGAACCTTCCCCTTAGCACTACTTTTACTGAATCCCTTAGATTTTGGGTTGTTGTGTTTTCATTTTCATTTGTTTTATGCATATTTTGATTTATTTCCTTATTTCTTCTTTGATTTGTTGGTTATTCAGAAGTGTGTTATTTAGCCTCCATATGTTTTAATTTCTAATAGTTTTTCCCCCCTATAGTTGATATCTAATCTTACCACATTGTGATCAGAAAAGATGTTTGAAATGATTTCAGCTTTTTAAAAATTTACCAATACTAGATTTGTGGCCCAGGATCTGATGTATCCTGGAGAAAGTTTTGTGTGCATTTGAGAAAAAGGTGAAATTCATTGTTTTGGGGTGAAATGTCTTATAGATAGAGATATTTTGTCTAACTGGTCCATTGTATCATTTAAAATTTGTGTTTCCTTGCTAATTCTCTGTTTGGTTGATCTATCCATAGGTATGTGTGGGGTATTAAAGTCTCCCACTACTTTTGTGTCAGGGTTAATACCTTTCATACTTGTTAAAATTGCCTTATACATTGCAGTGCCCTTATGTTGGATGCATATATGTTTAAAATTGTTATATCTTCTTCTTGGATTGATCCTTTAATCACTATGTAGTGTCCTTCTTTGTCTCTTTTCAGTTCAGTTCAGTTGCTCAGTCACGTCTGATGGTTTGTGACCCCATGGACTGCAGCACGCCAGGCCTATCTGTCCATCACCAATTTCCAGAATTTACTCAAACTCATGTCCACTCTGTCAGTGATGCCATCCAACCATCTCATTCTCTGTTGTCCCCTTCTTCTCCTGCCTTGAATCTTTCACAGCAGCAGGGTCTTTTCTAATGAGTCAGTTCTTTGCATTAGGTGACCAAAATATTGGAGTTTCAGCTTCAGTATCAGTGCTTCCAATGAAAATTCAGAACTGATTTCCTTTAGGATGGACTGGTCAGATCTCCTTGCAGTCCAAGTGATTCTAAGAGTCTTCTTCAGCACCACAGTTCGAAAGCATCAGTTCCTCAGCACTCAGCCTTCTTTATAGTCCAGCCCTTACATCCACACATGACTAGTGGAAAAACTATACCTTTGACCTGACGGACCTTTGTCAGCAAAGTAATGTCTCTGCTTCTTCATATGCTGTCTACGTTGGTCATATTTTTCCTTTCAAGGAGCAAGCATCTTTTAATTTTGTGTCTGCAGTCAAAATCTGCAGTGATTTTGGAGCCCAAGAAATAAAGTCTGTGACTTAGTCTCTTTTCATGGTCCTTATTTCTAGGTCTATTTTATCTAATATGAGTATTGCTACTCCTGCTTTCTTTTGGCCTCTGTTTGCATGAAATATCTTTTTCCAGTCCTTCAGTTTCAGTTTATATGTTTCCCTTTGTTTGAGGTGGGTCTCGTGTAGATCATATATGTAGGAGTCTTGTTTTTTGTATACACTCAGGCAGTCTTTGTCTTTTGGTTGGGACATTCAACCCATTTACATTTATGGTAATTATTGATAAGTATGATCCTGTTGCCTTTTACATTGTTGTTTTGGGTTCAGGTTATAAACCTTTTCTGTGTTTCCTGTCTAGAGAAGATCCTTTAGCATTTGTTGAAGAGCTGATTTGGTGGTGCTGAATTCTCTTAGCTTTTGCTTGTCTGTAAATGTTTTGATTTCTCATTCATACTTGAATGTGATTCTTGCTGGGTACAATAATCTGGGCTGTAGGTTATTTTCTTTCATCACGTTAAGTATGTCCTGCCATTCCCTTCTAGCCTGCAAAATTTCTATTGAAAGATCAACTGTTATACTTATGGGATCTCCTTGTCTGTTCCTTGTTTCTTTTCTCTTACTGCTTTTAATATTTGCTCTTTCTGTTTGATCTTTTTTAGTTTGACTCATATGTGTCTTGGGTTGTTTCACCTTGAGTTTATCCTGTTTGGGACTCTCTGTGTTTCTTGGACTTGGGTGGCTATTTCTTTCCCCATTTTAGGGAAGTTTTCAACTATTGTCTCCTAAAGTATTTTCTCATGGTCTTTCTTTTTGTCTTGTTTTTCTGGGACACCGATTCGAATGTTGGAGCACTTAATATTGTCCCAGAGGTCTCTGATGTTGTCCTCATTTCTTTTTCTTTCTTTTCTTTTTTTTCTTAGAACTGAATTTTATTTATTTTTTTAAAATTTATTTTTGTTAGTTGGATGTCCCCATTTCTTTAAATTATTTTTTAGTTTTTCCTCTCTGGCTCACTTATTTCCACCATTCTATCTTCCACCTCACTTTATCTATCTTATGCCTCAGTTATTCTACCTTTGGTTCCCTCCAGAGTGCTTTTGATTAGTTATTGCATTATTCATTATTGTTTGACTCTTTTTTAATTCCTTCTAGGTCCTTGTTAAACATTTTTTTGCACCTTCTCAATCTTTGTCTCCAGTCTATATTTCTGTTACTCCATTTTGTTTTCAAGATTTTGGATCATTTTTACTCTCATTATTCTGAAGTCTTTTTCAGATAGACTCCCTATCTCCTCCTGTTTTGTTTGGTTTGGTGGGCATTTATCATGTTCCTTTACCTGCTGAATATTTCTCTGCCTTTTCATTTTGTTTACATTGCTGTGTTTGGGGTGACTTTTACACAGCCTATAAGTTTGTGGCTCCTCTTTATTGTGGAGTTTGCTCGCTGTGGGTCGGGTTGGACTAGTGGCTTGTCAAGGTTTCCTGGTTAGGGAAGCTTGTGGTTGAACCTGGATCTCCTCTCTCTGGAGTGCAAGTAAGTGTCCAGTATTGAGTTTTGGGGTGTCTATGGGTTTGGCATGGGTTTGGGCAACCTGTAGTTTACTGGTCAGGGTTGTGTTCCTGAGTTGCTGGAGAATTAGCATGTTTTGTCTTGCTCTGCAACTTGTTGGCTCTTGGGTGGTGCTTCATTTCAGTGTAGGTGTGGAGATTTGGGTGTGAACTCTTGTCAATTAATGTTCTGTGGAATCAGGAGTTCTCAGGTGTTCTCAAGTTTTGGATTTAAGCCGTCTGCCTCTGGCTTTCAGTATTATTCTTACCGTGGCCTCAGGACTTCTACATCCATATAACACAGATGATAAAACATCTAGGTTTGTGTTGAAACAATTCTCCACAGCAAAGAACACCCAGAGAGGTTCACAGTTACATGGAGAAGAGAAGAGAATAGAAGAGGGAGGAAGGAGATAGAGGTGACTGAGAGGAGAAGAATGGGAGTCAAAAGCGGAGAGAGTAATCTAGCCAGTAATCAATTACATATGTGCTTTCAACAGTCTGAAATACTGAGAGAGGTTCACAGAGTTAAACAGAGAAGAGAAGAGGGAAGAAGGAGATAGAGGTGACCTGAAGGAGAAGAGACAAATCTAGACAGTAATCAGTTCCCAAACTGTTCTCCACAGCCCAGAACACCTGAGAGTTTCACAAAGTAGAGAAGAGAAGGGTCAGAGAGGAGATAGAGGTGAGCTGGGAGAGAAAAGGGAAAGTCAGGAGGGGAGAGAGCAATCAAGGTAATAGTCATACCCCTAAGTGAAGATGGATACTGAAGATTAGATTCTTAAAGGTACAAAATTGATAACAAATACCAAAAAGCAAATATTAAAATCTAGGTTAGGGGTAAGACTCTCAATAATCCAATATTAAAAATACAAAGCAAAATCAATCATAAAAATTATAAAATATATACATATATGAAATTTGGTTTAAAAATAGGGTCTTTTTTGCAAGGTAATAGTAGGTTATAAAAATGAAAAAGGAATAAGAAATAACTTAAAAATAAAAAAATTCATAAGATGATAATAGTGAAAATATATCTAGGAATTTCTCTGGAGCTCTTGTGGGCAGTATGAGGTCTGCTCAGTTTCAGATAGTTACTTTTGCTATCTTGTACTTCTTCTCAAGGTCTACAGGCCCTCCAATGTTTAGTCAATGTTAACTACTGGGTTTTAATCTGTTGCACCTGTCACTCCCAGAGAAGTTACCTCTTCTTTGTTTATTTTGACTTCTTCTGTTTGCAGTTCTTTTCTGTAGGGTAAGGGAGTTAGAGAAGGCGAGGTTTGGAAAACAATCAAGACCAGCCCTTTACAGGAATAGGAACTTATCTTTAATAAGACAAGAAGGGGCAGCAGATTAGTGAGCTGCTACACTTACCAAAGAAAAGCATAAGTACATACAGGCATGTATGTGGAAAGCTACTGTTTTAAGGGGGCCTGTTCTTCTCCAAGGTTGTTCTGAGTAATTACCTCTTAAATGGTTGGAGCAAGGAATTGTATCGATTGGCCAGAGACTGGGACCAGTTGGAAGCTGGAAGGAATCAACCTTAATGTCCATTTTTTTTTTTTTTTCCTTTTGGTGAGAGAGTTCTTTGTTTTGCATAGAATATTGGGGATGATCCGGAGGGGACTTTTATCTCCAGGCTATTTTGAGCAGTGTAACTTTCCTTCATCTTCAGTGTCTAATTTCTGCCATGACACAAGGTAGCGGAGGTGGTCATTTATTTAGGCTCACTTGTTCAGTTGTGAGGAACACTGCAAACAAATATTACTGGCATGTGTGGGGAGTGCTCATGGTTATGTTGCAAATTCTCAACATATGAAAGTCTAAATAAATTGGTACACATATGCAATGGCTCGCTTTCCTGGTGGCTTAGCTGGTAAAGAATCCACCTGCCTGCAGGAGACCTGGGTTCAAGCCCTGTACTGGGAAAATCCCCTGGAGAAGAGAAGGGCTACCCACTCCAGGATTCTGGCCTGGAGAATTCTGTGAAGTGTTCATTGGGTTCCAAAGAGTTGGACACAACGGAGCGACTTTTACTGTCACCATGCAATGGAATGTTACTGAACAATAGATTAAACTAGGCACTGAATCTAAATAATTAAGCTACATAGAAGATTTCAGAGGCCCACCCCCACCCCCCGGCAGAGTATACAACAAATGATTTCATTTACATAAAACCTTGGAAAATGTACGCTAGAAGGATAGGAGCAGAATTTGCCCAGGAAGGAAGGATGAAAAAACTTGTGAGAAGGGAATCTGGGAACCTCTTATTTATGCATGTTAAAGTTTTAGACCACTGCTCTAAATTCTAACTTTATTTTATTCATTCCAATACCACTGTCTCTATAGGATTCGACCTTAAAAAACTCATTCCTAACAATATTTTATTTTCCACCACTCTCTGTGTGCTCACTCCTGTTGGACTCTTTGAGACCCAGTGGAGTACCCCTCCAGACTCCACTGTCCAGGGGATTTCCAAAGTAAGAAATCCCAGGTAAGAAATAGTGGAGTAGAGTAGCCATGCCCTCCTCCAGAGAGTCTTTCCCACTCATAGAATCTGCCATTGCCTGCATTGTCAGGTGTATTCCTTATTGCTGAATAGCCAGCTGAGGTTGACTGAGCCTAATAAGTACTACAAATTGCAGTGCATGCACAACCCAGCAGAGAAGGCAATGGCAACCTATTCCAGCACTCTTGCCTGGAAAATCCCATGGACGAAGGAGCCTGGTAGGCTGCAGTCCATGGGGTTGCTGAGAGTCGGACACGACTGAGTGACTTCACTTTCACGTTTCACTGTCATGAATTGGAGAAGGAAATGGCAACCCACTCCAGTGTTCTTGACTGGAGAATCCCACGGGGTGGGGAGCCTGGTCAACTGCCATCCATGGAGTCACACAGAGTCGGACATGACTGAAGCAACTTAGCAGCAGCTGCAGCACAACCCAACACTGTGCCACAACCCTACCTCCATGCTAGGCAGGATAAAAGAAGGCCTTGAAAGACTCAGGGCCCTGGAATCCCAGACCTTTGCAGAGCATTCATGGGCCTCAGGTCTATCCTCCTACCTTCAGGGCAAAATCAGTTAAACAGACTGCAATCCAGCTGCCCATCACTACCACCACCAGTGACACCAGAATAATGGCAGCAGCTAGGTGACTGCGTGTCTTCTACACTCCCTGTATCCACTTGGAAACCAAGTTGCCACAGATTTCCTTTTGTGAAGTGCTGCATTTTCCTACTCCACAGAATTTATCTGTGGCATCTTGAATGGCCAGTTTGGGTAGGGACACAGACTTGCTTGCACAGCAAAAAGTGTGGGGCTTTTTCACTTGGGACGGTAGGGCTGTGCTGCCCAGACTTCAGTTGGGATCTAGTCCCAATTCTTCAGCGGTTAGTTCTGAAGCGATTTCTCAGGATTTGCAGCTCCCTCACTGATTGCTGCTCGTGGTCACAGGTTCTGTTGTCTTATGCTGTTATGTTATTTTTAATCTACTTAATCTTTGGTTTATTTGAAGTAATAATTATTTCTTCCTTCCAGATCTGAATGGAATATTTATCTAATTTATTTTTTCCTCTTATATTTAAAAATTATATATATAATTGATAGTGCCCAATCCTGAAAAATCAGCCGCAGTGCCAAACAATAACACTTGCGAAATAAAGTCTGTGATAATTAGCCTTAAAAGTCAGTACTTGACTAATAACTGACTGCTTCCTTAGTTTTTCTATTGCCACCAATTTAGGACCAACCAGGGAAGCCAAATACATTCACCTAACCCCTCACCTAGGATGCCCTACCTTCTCTTTTTGTTTCCTACCTCTCTGCTTAAATCTCTGCCAAACAGTAGTAAGGTTGGCTTTAAAGCATTACCATAGCAACCTCTAAACAAATCGCCTTAGTTCTTTCTCACTTAGATAGTATTTATTTCCATATGTTGTGTTTCATAGATAGTGAAATGCATATGTGTATATATGTGTATGCTTGGATAAATTTTGGTAAGTCTGTGCAACACTAAATTACAGCTAATCAGAATAAGGGACTGTTTTAATCTATATTAAATTCTTTTAACATCTTTATCCACTTGGTCCTTGCCAATTATTATTTTCTTTTATTTCATTATGTTCTTACCTACCAGGGTTCTTGGCCTCCTTATTCAACAGAAATTGGTTACAGGCCAGATTTAAGCAAGGCTTTATTGGAGCTCTGCTGCAACAGGAGGGAGGGAGAGTAAACAACAGGTTACCCAGGATTCGGGAGCTGATGCTTTATAAACAGTGTATGTAGGCGTGTTTGTAGGGTCAAACCAGAGCGGTGGCTTAGGTGATCTGCCCACACTCTTAGCTGATGTTGAGTACAGGGTATGTGTAGGACCCTGATTTTGCTCCTGACTCTTCTGAAGTGACAGTTTCATTTTGGTCATTTTGTATCTTGTTGTCCCTAATTTGCCCAACTGCTCATGGATGCACACAGTTATTTTAAGTATTACAGTTTATATTTTGTTGCTGGAGGAGACTTTTGTATAGTTGAAGCACTGCATTAGAAGGTTGCAGGTCCCAGACTGTCTCAATTTATGTCTGTATCTTTAAGGTTATGTAAGTGGAATTGTGCAGCATTCTTTTGGTATCAAGTTTATGTCATTGAACATAGTTGTTAAATTTATTAAGATAAGATTGCTTTATGACATTATAGGTTTCATGTGAACACTAATATTTTGATTTCTGTATAAGTTAAGGCATGCTCACTACCAAAAGTTTAGTTTCCATGAGGAACAAGTAGCTCATTATACTTTTGATTTGCATTTCTCTGATGATTACTGATGTTGATCATGTTTTCATGTGGCTGTTGGCCATCTGTATGTCTTCTTTGAAAAAATGTCTATCTCCATTGCCCATATTTTAATCAGGTTGGTTTTTTATTTTATTTTTTTGTCTCTGTTTAAATTGTATCAGTTTTTTACATGTTATATTTTGAATGTCTCTTATTGTATATATGACTTGCAAATATCTTCTCTAATTTTCTATATTGCAGAGTCATTTTAAAATGGTGCTGTTATAGTGTTCTGCTCAATATGCCAACAAATTTGAAAAACTCAGCAATGGTCACAGAACTGGAAAAGGTGAATTTTCATACAAATCCCAAAGCAGGCTAATGCCAAAGAATGTTTAAACTACCATACAATTGTGCTCATTTCACATGCTAGCCAGGTAATACTCAAAATCATTCAAGCTCAGTTTCAAAAGTGCATGAGCTGAGAACTTCCAGACGTTCAAACAGGATTTAGAAAAGGCAGAGGAACCAGAGATCAAATTGCCAACATCTGTTGGATCATAGAAAAAGCAAGAAAATTCCAGAAAAAAATCTACTTCTGCTTCATTGACTATGCTAAAAGCTTTCATTTAGTGGATCATAAAAAACTGTAGAAAATTGTTGAAGACATGGGAATACCAGACCACCTTATCTATCTCCTGAGAAATCTGTATGGCAAGTCAAGAAATGACAGTTAGAATTGGACATGGGACAATGGACTCATTCAAAAATAGGAAAGGTGTATAAGGAGGCTATATTGTCACCCTGCTTTTTTTTTTTTTTTTAAAACATATACAGGGTACATCATGCAAAATTCCAGCCTGGACGAGAAACAAGCAGGAATCAAGATTGCCGGGAGAAATATCAATAACCTCAGATATGCAGCTGATACTATTCTAATAGCAGAAAGCGAAGAGAAACTAAAAAGTGTCTTGAAGGTAAAAAGAGGACAGTGAGAAAGTTGTCTTAAAACTCAGCATTCAAAAAACTAAGATCATGGCATCCAGTCTTATCACTTTATGGCAAACAGATGGGGAAAAATGGAAACAGTGGCAAGTTTTATTTTCTTAGGTTCCAAAACCACTGTGGTTGCTTTCTGCAGCCATGAAATTAAAAGACACTTGCTCCTTGGAAGAAAAGCTATGACAATCCTAGACGGTATATTAAAAAGCAGAGACATTACTTTGCCAACAAATTTTCATATAGTCAAAGCTATGGTTTTTTCAGTAGTCATGTACAGATGTTATAGTTAAATCATAAAAAAGGGTGAACACCAAATAATTGATGCTTTTGAACTGTGGTGTTGGTGAAGACTCTTGAGAGTACATTATTCAACAAGAAGATCAAACCAGTCAATCCTAAAGGAAATCAGTCCTGAATATTCATTGGAAGGACTGAGTTTGAAGCTGAAGCTCCAATACTTTGGCCACCTGATGTGGAGAGCCAAGTCAATGGAAAAGACCCTGATGCTGGGGAATATTGAAGGCAAAAGGAGCAGGGGGCAACAAAGGATGAGATGACTGGATGGCATCACACACTCAATGGACAAGAATTTGAGCAAACCCTGGGAAATAGTGAAGGACAGGGAGACCTGGTGTGCTTCAGTCCATGAAGTCTCAAAAAGTTAGATATGATTGAGTGATTGAAGAACAATACAATATATTTTAGAATACACAACACCCTAAAAAAATAGCAACTGTTGGGAGTCGTTGACACTGGGGTCTTCATGCCCTTCAGTTGCCATAGTGGCAGGAGCCTGAGGATGTGGGCAGCACTTCTGTAATTATTTTACTTTTCACCCAAGTGTGCATGCACTGGTTAGAGGTTCCAGTGGTGATACAGTGTTTGTATCACTTGTATCACACTGTTGAAATTGTTTTCCTCTTTCAGCAATGTCAACCTTCGCTCTGGAGGTATAGTTTCAGTCCTCCTTAATGTGGACAGGGATTGGCATGGTTATACTGGCTGTTTCCACCCTTATAAGAAAGAGGTCAGGTTGGAGATGGCTCTATTTCCTTTATGTGTGCACACTCTGATTGACAGTGGCAGCCTGTGTCTTGCTTGGGAGAATTGCTGGGGCAAGGAAGGGCTACATCAGGCTTGATATGGGCTGAGGTGAATCCTAGTATGTCCTTGCAAGACAGTGTACTCCTAGGCAGTTTTATCTCCTGCTCCCCACACTGTGTATGGGAGGAATCAGCTATGTGCTTGTCCTAGTCATTTGTGGAGTCCTGAATTCTTACATCCCTGCAGCAGGCCACACTGTTTCAAACCAGTAAAGGACTCATCTTCCTAGTTTTGACCCCAGGAATGCAATGCCTAATATGTGGCTCAAACCCCTCACTCTCAAGGGGTGATCCCTAAGCCTATGATATCTACCTCTTCCTCTGGGTCTCTTGGTAAGGGTGCGTATTGTCACCAGATGGATTTTTTCCCTTTCTATCAGACTCTGTGATTTTATTGTATAGTGCTGGTTGTACAAGAGACTTTATGCCAGTCTTCCGGCTCATTTCAAGAGAACTATTTCACATTTAGGTATATTCTTGATGTGTTATTGGGGGAGGTGATCTCAGTGTCCTTCTACTCTGTAATCTGTCCTATAGTTATTAATTTTAAAATGCAGGCACAAAACAAAATAAATGTTCATCAAAATCTGAAGAAGTTCATATACTGGTGCATTGCTGGTGCAAATATACATGTGGTATGTGTACATAATGGAACACTGCTATTGTTTTAGCCACTGAGTCATGCCTGACTCTTTGTGACCTTGTGAACTGTAACCTGCCAGGCTTCTCTGTCCATGGGATTTCTCAGGAAAGAATAGCTAGAAATGGAGTGGGTTGCTATTTCCTACTCCAGGAGATCTTCCAGACCCAGGGATTAAACTCGGGGATACCTCTCATATGTTGATAGGCAGATTCTTTTACCACTGAGACACCTGGGAAGCCCCATAATGAAACATTGTTTATTGTTGTTTATTCTCTAAATCATGTTCAGACTCTTGTGTGACCTGGTAGACTGTGGCCTGCCAGACTTCTCTGCCCATAGAGTAGGTTGCAAAAAGAAGTGATATTGGGTCATTTCTTGAGATCTGGATGAACCTAGAGTCTGTCATACAGAGTGAAATAGGTCTGTTTTACTTATTGTGTATTGGAAAGAGGAAAGAAATATTGTGTATTAACAAAACTATGTTGAATCTAGAACAGTGCTACAGATGAACCTATTTTCAGAGCAGGAATAGAGACACAGATGTAGAGGATGGACCCATGGACACTGCAGGGTAAGGAGAGAGTGGGATAAATGGAGAGAGTAGCACGGACGTATACACACTACTCTGTGTAAAACAGATTGCTAGTGGGAAACTGCTGAATAGCACAGAGAGCCCAGCCTGGTGCTCTGTGATGAACTGGAGGGATGGGATGGGAGTGGTGAGGAAGGATAAAGAGGGATAGAATAAATTTATACACAGGCCTAATTGATAATGTTGTATAGCAGAGGCTAACACAACATGGTAAAATTATATTTCAGTAAAAAAAAAAAGAAAAGAAAAAAATACAACCTATAAAGACTGAAATGTCAATGAAACATATAATCTGAACAGACACTTACAGAATCAAGAGATAGAGTCACTAATAAAAATTTCCCAATAAAGAAAGATGTAGGACCAGTGTCTTCATGGGTAAATTTTGCCAAACTTTTGAAGCATAATTAATGCCAATAGTTTTCCAGTTTTTCCAAAAGCTTGAAGAAGAAGCTTCCAAACAGATTTTTGAGGCTAGAATTACCCTGATGGCATAGCAAGACATAGAACTACTGTGGCTTAAATCAGTGGAAAAACACACACACAGTTTCCAAAAGCCAGAGCAATTTGAAGGGGAAAAGTAAGGAATAAAGCAAGGAGATTCACTCTTCTGATTTCAAACTATACTGGAAGCTACTGTACTTAAAAAAATATGGTATTGGTATATAAATAGATTCATACATCATTAGAATATAGAACAGTGAGTACAGAAAATGCTCAAGTGTTTATGGGGAAGTAACACATATCAAAGGCACTGAAAATACATAGTGTAGGCAATGAGAGTCTTTGATAATGGTGCTGGGAAAACTGGGATATGTAAACTTCAAAAGAATGAAAGTTTCTTACGCCACTTACGAAAATCAAGTCATGTTTGACTAGAGATTTAAATGTGATACATAAAACTATGAAACTCCTAGAAGAAAACTTAGTAAAAACTTAGTAACAACTTCTTCATATTGGTCTTGGGAATGTCTTTTTGGATATCAGAAGCACAGACAACAAAAATTCCAAGTGGGACTATATAAAACTAAAAAACTCCTGTCCATAAAGTTTGTGATCAATCAGCAAAAAGACAATCTATGAAATTAGGAAAATATTAATAAACCACATAATTGATAAGTTAATATCTAGTAAAGTAAAATATAAAGGGAGTGGGAACTAAGACTGACAACAAATATGACCAAAAAGAGTTTTGTGATAACACAAATAATAATACTTAAAGATGGAAAAGTTTTATTGCTCTGTAATGTTACTAAATATATAGAACTGTTTTCTTATAATGTGTGACTTTTATATTATGACACATTAATAGATACACAAAGAAAACAGTAGATAGCTTAAGGAGGCAGCAGTCACATTCACAATGCCTTCTCTTCCACAATGAAATCTGTTCAGCAACTGTCCTATTCCAGCTCTATAGCAACAGGAGTCCCAGTTATGCTCAGTTTCAGCACTAACTCTAGACCAGTCTAGAAAACAAACACTCAAACACCTGTCTCAAAACAAATACTGACGACAATTGCCCACCATAACCATTAAAAACAACTTTATGTCTTCTGATTACATTAGCTAGCTCTACCTCATTTGTGAAAGAATGGATTAGGTTTTCCAAGACAATGCCAAAGCAGTGATTTGTGTACATAGCCAGGTATAATTCATATAAATATATTCCATAGAGTCAGAGTCATGGTTTTTTCAGTAGTCATGTATGGATGTGAGACTTGGACCATAAAGAAAGCTGAGCACCAAAGAAATGATGCTTTTCAGCTGTGGTGCTGAAGACTTTTGCTAATACCTTGGACAACAAGGATATCAATTCAGTCAATCCTAAAGTAAATCAATCCTGAATATTCACTGGAGAGACTGATGCTAAAGCTGAAGTTCCAATACTTTGGCAACCTGATGTGAAGAACTGACTCATTAGAAAAGACCCTGATGCTAGGAAAGATTGAAGGCAGGGGGAGAAGGGGACAAAAGAGGATGAGATGGTTGGTGGCATCACCAATGGGCATGAGTTTGACAAAGCTTCCAGAGATGGTAAAGGACAGTGAGCCTGGCATGCTGCAGTCCATGGGGTTGCAAAGAGTCAGTCATGACTGAGCAACTGATCAACAACAAAATAATATATTTCAGTAAAAAGTTAAAACATAACTTTGAAGGAGATACTCAGGAAAAAGGCACTTCTATATTACTATTATTTTTTTTTCATTTATTTTTATTAGTTGGAGGCTAATTACTTTACAATATTGTAGTGGTTTTTGTCATACATTGACATGAATCAGCCATGGATTTACATGTATTCCCCATCCCAATCCCCTCTCCCCGCTCCCTCTCTACCTGATCCCTCTGGGTCTTCCCAGTGCACCAGGCCTGAGCACTTGCCTCATGCATCCACCCTGGGCTGGTGTTCTGTTTCACCATAGATAATATACATGTTTCGATGCTTTTCCCTCAAAGCATCCCACCCTCGCCTTCTCCCACAGAATCCAAAAGTCTGTTCTGTACATCTGTGTCTCTTTTTCTGTTTTGCATATAGGGTTATCATTACCATCTTTCTAAATTCCATATATATGTGTTAGTACACTGTATTGGTCTTTATCTTTCTGGCTTACTTCACTCTGTATAGTGGGCTCCCATTTCATCCATCTCATTAGAATTGATTCAAATGAATTCTTTTTAATGGCTGAGTGATATTCCATGGTGTATATGTACCACAGCTTCCTTATACATTCATCTGCTGATAGGCATCTAGGTTGCTTCCACGTCCTGGCTATTATAAACAGTGCTGCGATGAACATTGGGGTGCATGTGTCTCTTTCAGATCTGGTTTCCTCAGTGTGTATGCCCAGAAGTGGGATTGCTGGGTCATATGGCAGTTCTATTTCCAGTTTTTTAAGAAATCTCCACACTGTTCTCCATAGCGGCTGTACTAGTTTGCATTCCCACCAACAGTGTAAGAGGGTTCCCTTTTCTCCACACACTCTCCAGCATTTATTGCTTGTAGACTTTTGGATAGCAGCCATCCTGACTGGTGTGTAATGGTACCTCATTGTGGTTTGATTTGCATTTCTCTGATAATGAGTGATGTTGAGCATCTTTTCATGTGTTTGTTAGCCATCTGTATGTCTTCTTTGGAGAAATGTCTGTTTAGTTCTTTGGCCCATTTTTTGATTGGGTCATTTATTTTTCTGGAATTGAGCTGCAGGAGTTGCTTGTATATTTTCGAGATTAATCCTTTGTCTGTTTCTTCATTTGCTATTATTTTCTCCCAATCTGAGGGCTGTCTTTTCACCTTACTTATAGTTTCCTTTGTAGTGCAAAAGCTTTTAAGTTTCATTAGGTCCCATTTGTTTAGTTTTTGCTTTTATTTCCAATATTCTGGGAGGTGGGTCATAGAGGATCTTGCTGTGATTTATGTCAGAGAGTGTTTTGCCTATGTTCTCCTCTAGGAGTTTTATAGTTTCTGGTCTTACATTTAGATCTTTAATCCATTTTGAGTTTATTTTTGTGTATGGTGTTAGAAAGTGTTCTAGTTTCATTCTTTTACAAGTGGTTGACCAGTTTTCCCAGCACCACTTGTTAAAGAAGTTGTCTTTTTTCCATTGTATATCCTTGCCTCCTTGTCAAAGATAAAGTTGTCCATTAGGTTCATACTGTCTTGATGACTGTGCTTTGTAGTATAGTCTGAAGTCAGGCAGGTTGATTCCTCCAGTTCCATTCTTCTTTCTCAGATTACTTTGGCTATTCGAGGTTTTTTGTATTTCCATACAAATTGTGAAATATTTTTTCTAGTTCTGTGAAAAATACTGTTGGTAGCTTAATAGGGATTGCATTGAATCTATAGATTGCTTTGGGTAGCATAGTCATTTTGACAATATTGATTCTTCCAATCCATGAACATGGTATATTTCTCCATCTGTTTGTGTCCTCTTTGATTTCTTTCATCAGTGTTTTATAGTTTTCTATGTATAGGTCATTTGTTTCTTTAGGTAGATATACTCCTAAGTATTTTATTCTTTTTGTTGCAATGGTGAATGGTATTGTTTCCTTAATTTCTCTTTCTGTTTTCTCATTGTTAGTGTATAGGAATGCAAGGGATTTCTGTGTGTTAATTTTATTCAAGCATCTTTTTAAAAAATCAATTTTGGATTTACATCCATGGCTGATTCACACCACTAGAATATTGTAAAGTAATTAGCCTCCAACTAATAAAAATAAATGGAAAAAAATAAATTTTGGTTTCTGGTATGCTTAATTGCTCAGTCGCATCTGACTCTTTGCGACCCCATGGACTGTAGCCCAGCAAGTTCCTCTGTGTATGGGGATTCTCCAAGCAAGAATACTGGAGTGGATTGCCATGTCCTTTTCAAGGGATCTCCCCAACCCAGGGATTGAACCCAGGTCTCCTGCAATTGCAGGTGGATTCTTTATCATCTGAGCCACCAAAGAAGCCCAGGAATATTGTGATGGATTGCCACGCCAGGTGTTCTCCCCAACCCAGAAATCAAACTGGGGTCTCCTGCATTGCAGGAGGATTCTTTACCAGCTGAGCTACCAGGGAAGGCCTGGTTTCTCCTAAGTTGTACCAAAGTCATTCCTTACTATGTTGGCTCATTGATCATATGTGATGATTAAGTAGGAGACTAACTTGCAGTACAATTAGTACTTTAGTTTTACCACTAAAGCAAAAAAAAAAAAAAGAATTTGACGAAAATTTTATTATTGTTGATGAAATTAATCACTATATAGTAAAAATAGAAAAAATTTATTTGAGCAAAATTGAGGACCATAACCTGGAAAATGACCTTTTAGACAATTTTGAGAGGAGTGCTCTGAAGATATAGAAGAGGAGCCAGTACATATACAAATTTCTTTAAAGTGGAAAATACATGTAGTGAAACATAAATCTTGAAAAAAGACTACTGTTAATCAGAAAAATGTGATATTGCAAACGATTTTAGTGTTTTTCTATGCAAGAATATGAGCTCGTTAAAATTCTTACTTAAATATTCATATTAACTGTCTAGGAACCTATGATCCAAAGTACAGGATGGTTCATTTTGTTTTTCCCATCCTGAGTTTTCCAGATGGTACACTGCTGCTGGACGACTGCAGTAGAATTTGATTTCTTCATTTAAGTGGATAAAGAGTGACCTTTCTTTGGTGGTTAAGCAGATGTACAATATTTGATAGGTCAAAAGATAGGGTGTCTTAGCATAAAGTTCAAGCAAAATCATAGGTAAGTCAAAGCGTTCCCTCATACTTAAACATGTGAAAATGTCTTTCATCACTGTAAAAAATAGTCCTTAACATTTTATTTCTGAAGAGAAAGTTTTTTAACATCAACTTTAAACTTTATTCTACCATGCTGACACTGGATACGCTGTCTTGTTACTCTACCCCTGTACTACCAATAATCCCTAACTTGGTGTACCTAAACATTTTCAAGGGAGGGATCTGTACTGAAACTCAAGATGTTCCTGTCTCCCAAACCTAAGGACTTTTGTTCAGGCCCTTTGAGAGATATATACTCTTTCTCCTTAATTCCTCCACCACTTGTATTACTGCACAGATTTCTTACAGAAGCATCATGATGGAATTTATTTTTCCAAGAAGGAAGACAATAGATAAAATTTACATGAAGAAATCATCAGGAAAAACCACTTACTACAAAGTAGCTGACCTCTATTCAGTAGCATGAGTTAGCCCAACCGGTTTATAAGCAGGACAGTGTAGTCAGCCTATGCTACAACGTTGTCAGGCCACGCAACGTAGTCGGGCTACGCCACGTAGTCGTCTTCTTTCAAGCTGTGTGCGGTGTTCTCCGGTAACGTATCCCATTTTTACTGGAATCTGTCACAGCTTGTCTCACTTTGTTGAGTGCCGGGAAGTAAGTTGGTCTGAGCTACGCGTGCGCTGTACGGTGAAAGAGACTGTGCTTGGGGGTTAGGGCAATAGAGTCAGAAGAGGAGAAAGTGACGTTATCCCCTTGACGGCAGGTGGGTCGCCATTTTGCTGCCGCTGATCGTGGCCTCGTGCTGATCTCTCCAGAGTTTTCAATTCAGAGTAACTTCTGAGTTCTTTAGACACCTCAGAGGATTACCTGGCAGCCTCGGAGGATTACCTAGCAGCGGCAGCAGCACCAGCACTGTAAGCTTCTTGGAAACAGTGAGCCTGCCCTTACACCTGTGCCGAAGCATAAAGGTAGTCCTTTGGTTTCCCGGTACCATGGTTTGCTCAGCCGTCCAAATAGTAGTTCTTCTTCTTGTAGTTGGGTGATGTCTTTGAGCGGGACTGTGCAGTCCACATAGGAGCTAGGAAGCTGCTCCTGGTTCCTCTGGGTTTATTCACATAGTGGTATAGTTTCCTCCATTCTTGTCTAGTTTAGAAGGAAAGTTCAATTTGTTCTAGGGTTCATGGCAATTTAACTATAGGCGTGTTAGTATTAACTGCACTGAAGGCTAAAAATTAACAGGCTTTGCCTTCCCCACCTTCATTCCTTCCCAGGACCCTCTGTTAGCAAGCAATTCTTTAGGAAACACTGATTGTTTGGGGGCGATTAAATATTTTTACATACTTTTCTTTGTGGACAGTTCACTGCTGGTGAAAATACTGCTTCTTTGCAAACATGAAGGTGAAACCTTGTTATATGTTTAGGTTATCTCTGCCAGTTTACTTTCTTCTACCTGTCACAAACCTTAATATTCTTACAAGGCATGGATTTACCAACGTATTCAGCCTAGTTTTCTCATAAAATGGATTCTGGCATCATGTATTTCTACTCCTTTTTATTCTGAGGCAGTTCACAAATGAACAGGTTTGACAGAGAGCTCTTGGACAATCATTCCTTAAATCCACCTTTTTGAAAGAGACCTGAGTTGTGTCATTATTAATATCCTTGTAATGCCTCCTGGAGAAACCGTGACTGCAAACAGTGAAAATATCTCCTTCAGGATAGGACCACATTTCACGTTCCACAACAAATCTCACTTCTTTATTCCTTCCTGACACTCACAGCTTGCTTAGGGTTTGGGATATTTCGTCACATTTCTTTATTTGTCGTTTTGAGATCAGTGATCTCTTGAGTCACCGAACCAACTGACACAGCCTTTATTTAGCAAATGTTTTACTTCTGATTTCAGGGAAATTCTAGGGATTTTCTTTTAACAATGTGTTAGGTAAATTACAAAATACTTCTACTGGTTTTTTCTAGTCTGTGTAATTCATGGTTAGCTTACAAATAAAGGTGCATTTTCGTACATACCTTGTTTCCTCCTCTATTTCTAATAATGAAGTTTCAGGTGCCCATGTTAGATTGTATGTTCTAAACAGAATACTGTTTATTTTATGCACGTTGAATTACTACAGCTTGGCACTTAATACATATCCAATGCATTTTTGTTAATGTTATTTTCTTATACACTCCATCCTTGGATAACTCCCCTCTTCCCTCTGTAGGACTTTCAGACTGACTGCTACCTATCATGCCAAATATTCTTACATATGATTTTAAATTTTACATTCCTTTCCAAATATATGGACTACTCTTGGTTTATTGATTTGAAAATAAATTGGGAAGAGAATGTGTGGAATCCAGTTTTAATTGGAAAACATGGATAATAAAGTGTTAATGGTTATCTCTGGTAATCGGTTATGTAGTTAATAATGTATTTATTTGGTAAGGGATTTAAAAAGAAAATCTTTGGCAATTTGTAAACCAATGAGTAACCAAATTAGGTTAAATTTTAGAAATTGTATTTCAAGTTCTGTTAATATTGTACTGCTATTTAAATGATAATATTTTTGTTTTTCTGTATTTTATAAAGCTTAAAGTCCTATTCTAGCTTGTTTTATAGTTTAGTTTGTAAAATGCAGATTAGTCTACTTAATTTTTTATTCACCTTTTAAATCAGTTAGGTAAGGGAGGTAAAAACAGGCGCAGGGTAAGAATGAGAATGAATCTGAAAAAAGAGAGTCTTTAAAGAAGATGGACAGGCTAAGAATTCTGAAGTTATTAATACCTTTTTTGATAACGTGAATTTCAGACTTTAATCTGAAATGGATCTTAGTCATAATCCTGAGGAGTTGACTCATATCTTGTTTTTTTAAAAAATATTTTTATCTACTTTTATATTTTTTGCTGTGCTGGGTCTTTTTTTACTGTTCACAGGCTTTTCTCTAGCTGTGGAGAGCAGGGGCTACTTTGTAGTTGCAGTAGTTTCACATGGGTTTCTCACTGTGGTGGTCTTTCCAGTTGCAGAGCACAGGCTCTGGGGGTGCCTAGGCTTCAGTAGTTGTAGCACATGGGCTCAATAGTTGCAGCTTCCAGGCTGTAGAGCACAGGTTCAATAGCTGTGGCATAGAGGCTTAGTTGTTCTGAGGCATGTGGGATCTTCTGGGACCATGGATCAAACCTGTGTCTCCTGTATTGGCAGGTGGATTCTCTACTACTAAGCTACTACAGAAGCCCCTCACATCCAGCTTTTCCCCATTTATAGTCCCCTACATTTCTCCAGAATTTCTGCATTAAATAATTCATTTTAAACTATTTCTGATGGAAATTGGTGGCATTTCTGCAAACATAGTTCTCTTTGTTTTATGTGGAAAAGGATGATATAAATGAGAGTGAATTTTAGGGTTTTGAGCAGACTAAGCCTGGGTGCCAACATTGGAAATTTCCTACTTTTGTAATAGTAATGTTTTATATTTTTCAGTACACTATGAGAAATACATCCTAAGACCTTCACACCCTCAGCACTCCAGTGCCACTGGCAGATGATCATATTAAATAAAATAACTGAATAATTGACTATCTCTTACTTAAGTAAGTGCAGACTAAAATAAGAGTAAAATAAGTGACTGAAGTACTTAATTTTTTCCTTAAAAAAAGTTAAGTCCACTGAAAAGTTGAAATATAAATACAACAAAATCCCATGTTTTTTACCTAGATTCACTAATTTTTAATATTTTCTTCTTGTACTTACTTTCTGTACATGTATGTTTTCCCCTAACGTTTTAAATTTTCTTTTTTTCCCCATTTACTTTTATTAGTTGGAGGCTAATTACTTTACAATATTGTAGTGGTTTTTGCCATACATTGACATGAATTGGCAGATCTAGTTATATGCAATTAGTACTTTAGCCCTAAATACTTCATCTCCTAAGAATGAAGACTTTCTCTTGTCTTCATTCTTAAACCACAGCAGAATGGTCACAAGAAATTTAACCTTAAAATTATACTGTTACCTAGTAAGTACTGTTTTCTAGCATCATTACTTGTACTTACTCATGTACGACTCATTTGTGACCTCATGGACTGCAGCCCACCAGGCTCCTCTGTCCATGGGATTCTCCAGGAAAGGGCTACTGAAGTGTGTTGTCATTTCCTTCCCCAGGGGATCATCCTGAGCTGGAGGTCAAGCCTCTTCTTTGTCTCTTGCATTTGCAGGTGGATTGTTTATGGTTGAGCCATTGGGGAAACCTGTTTTCTAGGATAGCCACTAGCCATATGTGTATGTTGAAATGAATTGAAATTAACATATTGTTCAATTCAGATGTATCATTTTCTCTTAATTGAAAAATTCTATTTGATACTGTTAATCTAGTATATAAGGTACATTCACATCTGTCCATTTGTTTCAGTAGTTTCCAGCACTTTATAACAAGGCCGTGTAGTTATTCATGCGTAGTGCAAGCCACTAAAAAAAAAAATCAACATTTTTATTAACTATTTGAAACATGTTGTGTAGCTAAAGAAAATCAGGTACTTGGTCTTCATATTTTTTCCTTACATTGGAAGTTTGTTTTCCAGGCCAATTTTTAAATTATCTTTTTCTTTCCTTTCTTATTTTCTTTTGTGTAGAAGTCCTGAATAGTAAGCCAGGTTCATTGGCTTATGATAAAGGGGACTCACCATCATGTAAATCCCATTTACCTTTCAGGGTAATTACAGAATAGACTAGGGCCTCTTTGGTAGAGTTGTTACTCAGTCTCAAAGTTGTGTCTGACTCTTTGTGACTGCATGAACTTCAGAATGCCAGGCTTCCCTGTCCTTCTCGGTCTCCCCGAGTTTGCTCAAACTTATGTCCGTTGAATCCATGATACCATCCAACCATCTCATCCTCTGTTGTCCCCTTATCTTTTGCCCTCAATCTTTCCCAGAATCAGTATCTTTTCCAGTGAATTAGCTCTTTGTGTCAGGTGGCCAAACTGTTGAGCTTCAGCTTCAGCAGCAGTCCTTGCTATGAATATTCAGGGTTAATTTCCCTTAGGATTGACTGGTTTGATCTCATTGCAGTCCAGTGGACTCTCAAAAGTCTTCTCCAACACCATAGTTTGAAGCTTCACTTCTTCAGGGGCCAGCCTTCTTTATGACCTAAGTGTCACATCCACACTGGAAAAACTAGCTTTGAATATACAGACCTTTGTCAGCAAAGTGATATCTCTGCTTTATAAGATGCTGTCTTGACTTGTCATCACTTTTCTTCCAAGGACAATTATCTTTTAATTTTGTGGCTGCAGTCACTGTCACTTTGATGTTAGGCCTTAGTAAAAAAAAAAAATTAATAGTTTACAGGCTTTATATTATCTGTTTCTTTCTCTTTACTCTGATGCCCGCTTTTGTCATTTAAGTCGAGAAGAGATTATCCCATACTGGCTAACAGAGAAAGCAATGGCAACCCACCCCAGTACTCTTGCCTGGAAAATCCTGTGGACGGAGGAGCCTGGTGGGCTGCAGTCCATGGGGTTGATGAGAGTCGGACACTACTGAGCGACTTCACTTTCACTTTTCACTTTCATGCATTGGAGAAAGAGATGGCAACCCACTCCAGTGTTCTCGCCTGGAGAATCTCAGGGATGGTGGAGCCTGGTGGGCTGCCATCTATGGGGTCGCACAGAGTCAGACACGACTGAAGCGACTTACCAGCAGCAGCCTACTGCCTAATGCTTATGTCAGTGTTTTCAAGTGACAATAGTTAACAGGTGGCTTCTTGACTACTCTTAGACATAATTGTTTTTAAACATTTGACATTTTATCTTGAAATGTCATTTTTGTTTTTTAAGAACTAGGCTAATCATTAATATGTTCTCAAGGAAAAGTTTGTTAATAGTTAATCTACTGTTTTTTATCACTAAAGTTAATGAGGGAAAAGAGAGCCAAGATTTGGCTAATATTTGGTATGAGAGATTGATAAATCAGTATTTAATGTGCAGTCTGAAATAAGCCACTTTGATGTCAAAAGGTAGAATATGCAGTCATGAAGATCAAGACTGAACTGATTTACTCAAATTAGTAAATAACTAAAATATTCCTAGTAATAGATAGCTTGTCATGGAAATAACAGTTATGTTCTTGGATTAGCTGCTTGACTTTGTAGGTTTTTATTTGCTCTAAAAATAAGAGGATAAAATATATAAATGTAGCTGGAAGTGACTATAGAAATTGAGAGATTAAGCATTCTCTCATTTTCTTGGATAAAATTGATTTATTTCACCTTGAAACAGCTCACATTTGTATAATACTTTAAAGTTTTGCTTTCTTTAAAATTATGGTTTGATCTAAAAGTGAAGTTACCAACTTAATAACAGCTGTTACATTTTAAGAAAAATTGAACAGTATTTTACAGCTTTTTCTTTTTTCCCCTTCTTAAGAATATGCTCAGGTAATCAAAATGTTGGGAAACACACAATTGGAAGCAATGTGTTTTGATGGTGTGAAGAGGTTACGTCATATCTGAGGAAAATTGAGAAAAAGGTAAGTATGGAAATGTACTTTATGTTAGTACAAAATTTACCTTAAAAAAATTACCTTCCTTCTACATGAATTCTTAAAAGATTTCAAGAGTAGTGACTTATATGGCAATATAAATAGATAAAATTAGTAGATCCATGATAACTTTCATAATAGAATATTATATTTAGAAACAGTGATTTGTGACACCTATTTTGGATTTATGCCAGAAATGTATGCTGTTGAGGAAACAGACAAATTCAGTGTCACACACACATTGCACAGTGTGTGAAACAAATGGCCTAGACTCTTAAAAAAACAAATCTTAAGCCATAAAAATCAAAAAAAGAAACTGGAGAACTATTTTTAAGACTAAAGGAGACTAATTTCTAATACAGTGTATGGTCTTTGGTAAGATTTTGATTCGTGGGAAGCAGCTGCACATAGTATTAGGAAAATTTGAAATTGGAACATGTGAGATCATATTTAGTAGTTTTGTCAGAAATATTGATCATATTGTTTAAAAATTCCTTCATCTCATTTTTTGGGATAAAAAACAGTTTTGTTCTCTTGAGTCATTCTTCTTCAATTAATGGTTTTGGGGCCTGAGTATATGTAGATTGGTAACTAGATTGCTATATTTGTGTAATGACTTATTTTTACGTTTTTAAAGTAATTAAAAATGTCAGGAGCAATTTGTAGTTAAAAGTGATTTACATAACTTTGAACTATCTTTTGTAATTTTTAAAGGCTTTGCTGCTGCTGCTAAGTCGCATGATTCGTGTCTGACTCTGCGACCTCATAGATGGCAGCCCACCAGGCTCCCCCGTCCCTGGGATTCCCTAGGCAAGAACACTGGAGTGGGTTGCCATCTCCTTCTCCAGTGCATGAAAGTGAAAAGTGAAAGTGAAATCACGCTCAGTGGTGTTTGACTCTCAGCGACCCCATAGACTAGACGGCAGCCCACCAGGCTCCTCTGTCCATGGGATTTTCTAGGCAAGAGTACTGGAGTGGGTCGCCAGTGCCTTCTCCCTTTAAAATCTTTAGTTGACGTCAAATTATTATGTATTTTAAATATTCTGAATTAGAAAATTTGACACAGACTGAGCTACATAACTTTAATTTTTTCCTAATATACTGTAACTGTTTATAATTAGGCTTTGTCTCACAGACACACACACATACCCCTTATTCTGTAGTTTTACCCTGATTCTTAGTAGATACATTTTCCACACTGACTGAATAGTATTTTTTTGTAGGAGGAATGGCTTAACATTGCACATTATTGTTTGTATATTTTAAATGTAATATACAGTAAGTTTTCTTTTATGGGTTTGGATGAATACTTCAGATGTTATATTGGTTGGTCTTTGAGTCTGTCAGGTAACAATTACAGTTAAATTTACAGTGTTTTTTGAGTTTAGTTAGTCATTAATGTAGAAGATGCAATAAAAGGTATTTGAACCAGTTCTAGCTAGTTATGATTCTCATCATTCTGTCATCAAAATTGATTAAGATCCAGAAATGTTTAAGATGATAGGATTTTGGCTGACCAAAGGTACATGTATTTGTGGGAAGATTTTTTTTTAATTTTAAGTATAATGTGCAGTAAATATTTTCTTATAATTTTGGATAAATACTACAGATCATCATTCTGTCCTCTATTGAAAGTCCAGTTGTATTCTAGGATTTGTGCTAGGTTTTCAGGGGTTGTGGTACAGGCTGACTTTTACACTGTTCCATAGTAAAATTGGAAGATATCTTTGTATTGTGTGATATTTTGCTCAAAGCTAAATTATTCATTTTCCTTTGTTTTTTTTTTTGGCTGCACTGCAGCTTGTCAGATCTTAGATCCCCAATCAGGGACTAAACCCAGGCTACTGCCATGAGAGCACTGAGTCCTAACCATTGGACAACGAGAGGACTCCCATCCATTTTGCTTTTTAAATATTTTTTAAAAATTACCTTTTCTGAAATAAGAACAGTTGTATATGACAGTGTCTTATTAGTGTTCTTACTCATCAAAAACAAATATTTAGTAATTTTACACTGGGGTCCCAATTAATATTTTTAAATTGTTCTAGATGATGGAATTAAATAAGTCGCGCCCTTTTAATTTCCAAAAAGTTTTTACAGGTTTACAGAAAGATAAGACATGGACTCAGTAGCTTTGAGTGTATGTTGTAAATCTGATATGAATACTTAGAAAAGAACTTGATAGTTATCCACTATGTTTGGACTATAAATTGTTAGTCTGTTATCCATTTGATTTCTGCGTTAAACCCATGACTGTGTTTAATTAAAATTTGAGTGAAATAACTACTCTCTCTCTTTATTCTATTTTCAGGTCATGTTTTCCACAAATACTTAATTTCTGATTTGTAAAATTTCAGTCTTCTACTACCTTGTAAATTTTTTTGTATGATTGTTCTATTAGTGATTGAGAGATTTTGAAGTCAGTCACTCTACTTTTCATCTCTGTTAGTTTTTATTATTTTAAATAATCTATCTGATTCTCTAGTAAAATATTCTGACAGTTAAAAAAAATATTTGATGTGTGGGTTCTTTTACTTCTTTAAATATACTTATACTAACTGATGTAGTCTTTCGTTAAGTCTAGCTTCTAGACTTTCTAGCCATGGTTTGTATTGACTACTTTTTTCTTGATATGACCACTTTTTCCTTTTTTTGTGTGTGTCTCATGTTTTTGTTTTTGTTGTTGCTGTTGAAAACTAAAAAATGCAAATAAAACGTGGTGAGACTGGAAGTCAGATTTCTTCTCCCAGGGTTTTTTCTTGCCATTGTTTGTTGAGTGATTTCTGAAAAAGATTGTTTGGTATGTATCTTTTTTTTTTGTATGGCCACTGAATACTTGATTATAACCTAAGCAGACAGCTCATGTTTGAGATTTCATTAGAAACTACTTATCCTCTCAGTCTCTGCTTAGAGATTTTGTGCATGTTGGGGTGTACCTTTAAATGCTCCATCAGGAAATTGACACTCCTTAGGCTTCATTTCAGGCTTGTGTAGAATCTTAAGATCTCTCAAAGAGGAGAGATTAAGAGCTTTCCTGAACTTTGATGAGATTGTGTACAGTCCTCATTTCAAATATGATTGAGGTAATACGGTGTTTGTTTTCACTATGTCACTTATTTCTCTTAGCACACTGCTGTCCAAGTTCATCCATGTTGTTGCAAATGGCAGGATTTATCTATGTTGGACATTAATCCCTTATTGGTCATATCATTTGAAAATAATTTTACCTATCTAATAGATGGTCTTCTTTTTGTTGACAATTTCCTTTTCCATGCAAAAGCATTTTTTGTGTGATGTAGTTCTGCTTTCTAGTTTTTGCTTTTGCTGCTTATGCATTTGGTGTGGTATACAAAAAGCAAATACCAAGATCAGCTTCAGTAATCTTTTCACAGTTTTCTCTTCCAGTAGTTTTATGTTTCAGGTCTGTTTTTAAATCTGTAATCTATTTCAGGATAACTTCAGGTAGTTTTTGGTGTAAGAAAGGTGTTCAGTTTTATTTAAGTATCCTGTTTTCCCAGTCCTATTTATTAGAGAGAATATCTCTTCTACACTGTGATCTTGGTTCCCTTCATAAGTATTAGTTGACTTTCTTGGAAGAATTTTATTTGTGAGTTCTGTTTTGTTCCAGCTGTCAGCAGTACTGGTATAATGCCAGTCCGATATTGTTTGACAGCTGTGTTTTGAAATCAGGACATATGTGGTCTCCAGCTTTATTCTCTCTCAAGATTGCTTTGACTATTTAGATTGTTTGTGGTTCCATATAACTTTGTGAAAAAAAAATGCTACTTGAATTTTAAAGGATTTACATGGAGTCTATATATTCTTTGGGTAATATGTATACTTTAGTATAACTGATTTTTGTATGTTTGTTTTATATTCTGAAACTATACTGAATTTTTTTTCCTTTGTTTTTATGAGCTGGATCATCTGTTGATGATTTTTTTTCTTTTTTTATATTTGATCACTAAAAACTTAGAATGTCTCTAAAAGTGCATCATTTTCATTTCCACTTTTAAAAAATTTGACTTCATAAAACTCCAAATGGATAGAATAATTGTGATTTCCCAGTTTAATTATCTGTTTCATGGACAGTGTAACCACAATTATATGAATACCTTTAAGGGTATTTAATACATACTTAAACCTAATTTCTTTGAGCCCCCTTTTTTGGGGGGGCAAGAATACTGGATGGAGTGGGTTGACATTCCCTTCTCCAGGAGATCTTCCCCATCCAGGGATCGAACCCGGGTCTCCAGCACTGTAGGCAGACGCTTTACCGTCTGAGCCACCAGGGAAGAGCATATATGCAAAAAACATGTAAAAGAAACAGAATTCTAACAAAATTGTTTCACCTGAACACTAACAACACTAACACTAACTTTAAAAGTGATAGCCACAAGCGGCTCTTCTGATTTTAATCTGTTGCGAGTAGAATAATTACAAACCTTTGCTTCTCAAATCATAATCTAAAGATATTAGCAGCATCACCACTATATGGAGGTATTATAGCAAATTATTACCTGATCTCTTACCTACTGCGTCAAAATCAGAATTTTAACACCGTGCCTATGTGTTTCGTGTGCATATTACAGTTTGAAAAGTTTGTATTACACTGCACTTCAATCACTGCGATGTTTTCAGTTGCCTTTCTGTAGGTTTTTTCTAGGTTAATTGTAAGCATTCAGACTTTTTTCCTCTCTAAATGACTCAAATTCTTTAAAACGGAGAAATGTGAACATTGTAGGGCAGTAATTCTCAGGGATACTTGCATCAGAAACACCCAGAAGAGCTTTTTAAACACAAAAGGATTTCACTTCAGGTCTGTCAATTTTCAGCAAAATATAGATATCTTTTAAAAACTCCATAAACAGTTCTAATAGGTAAGATATTCTAAGAACCTTAGGTTATAGAAAGGTTTATTAATTTTCTTGGGTAATAATACCACTTTCCGTTTGAATTAGTGTTATAGTATGAGCAGGGACCACACTGCAAAACACTCCCCCCTTTTTCCTTTTCTTTCTTCGATTTAGTGAATTCTATAAATAATTTTTCTAGGCTATACATTATTTAATCATGCGTGGAAACTTCTTTACAAGGATTTATTTGTTTTTGTTACAGAAGATGGAAGGTGAAGGAAAATGTAATTTGTAATAGAACAGTGAAGTTTTTCTTATTTCAATTTGAAAGTAATTGATGCGAGAACTGATGATATTTTGCATAACCAGTTTTGATAGTTGTTTTTCTCCAAGGGTAACAAACCTGATGTAATTTTAAAGTACAGTGCTGATGAAACTCGAAGTCTGATGGCTTATGGGAAACTTCCCGAACATGGTAATCAATGTAAAAGTTACTACATTTCTCTATGTTACAGTAGTATTTGCTTGTTAATGTTCAGGTGAAACAATTTTGTTAGAATTCTGTTTCTTTTACATGTTTTTTGCATATATGCTCTTCCCTGGTGGCTCAGACGGTAAAGCGTCTGCCTACAGTGCTGGAGACCCGGGTTCGATCCCTGGATGGGGAAGATCTCCTGGAGAAGGGAATGTCAACCCACTCCATCCAGTATTCTTGCCCCCCCAAAAAAGGGGGCTCAAAGAAATAGGTTTAAGTATGTATTAAATACTAAGAATATTAACAAGTTAGTAATGAATTCTCTTCCTAATAAATGTTCTTTTGGTAGGGAGTTTAAAAGTTTACAGACTCTAGACTTGTATATAGTATTTGTTAAAGGAATACATTTTTTCTACTCTTTTAAACAATTTTTAAGAGAGTATCTGGTTTCAGCTGATCAAGGCAATTATGGTACTGGTACTGATTTTTATAGAAAATGGTGTTGTTTATCTTAGTATATATAGTACTGTCCCAGAGCTTTGTGGAGAGTGTTTTTAACAGATATTCCTTTTATTTCTTAAAGACAAAAGTGTTATATTCTTACTGCAGTAAGCTTGAAAAGGTTGAAAGTTTCCAGTAACATAAAAGAGGAAATACACCAAACCCACATTTTGAACATGATAGCTATTTTATTATACTACATTGCATTTTATTATAAAATTATTATTTGTGTAAGTGTGAAAATTCTGATGAAATTATTGCCCTTTTAAGAAATAGTAGTAAGATTTGGATATCAGGTAAGTACTTTCCTACTTCTGTTTCTTAGGAGAAAGCATAATTTGAAAGTCTTTCTGACTGATTTATTAAATCTATCCAGTGTTGGACTGATTTGGTTAGTTACCCAATGGTGGGTGAACTAAATGATCTTAGAGTCACTTTATATATGCCAAGGGTAAGTTTTAGTGCATATATTCTTCATTGTAATGACTTGACAGTGAACTTCTAGAGGTTTCATTGTGATACTTGTTCTTTGTGATGTAGTTTGTAGTTTGTAGTTAGGAAGATTTTCCTTGGAACAAGACTGTTGAATCGAAGATTGCTATAAGAATTTTCTTATATAGTTCAGTGTTTTAGTATTATTTCAATATTATTTCTTTTAATAGGCAATTAATCTAGTAACACCGATTTTACATTTGTAAGAGCATGCTGTTATTGTGTTTTTAGCAAAACTTGATGAAACAGATACCTTTAGTCTGGGAGATGATGATGAAATCCAACTTGATGACATTGGAGTTGATGATGAAGACATTGATGATGTAAATACTGGCTGAACTGTGGTTTTTATTTTTTAATTGTTGCATTTATGAAAGTAATAAGAGCTTTCACTGTTTTTGGTCTCTGAATGTTGTACAGTTAAATGTATTTTTGAGGCTTATCTATCCATTAATTTGAATATCTGTTAATATTCAGAAATCAGCCATTCAGACTTTTAAACTTTAAAAAAACCTTATGATTCTTGGAATACTTGTTTTTTTTTTTTAAAGATGAATTAGGTCTGACATTGGGTACTCCATAATGATACCTTATTAGGCAAGAGTGTCTACAGTGACACTTCTAAAAAGTTTAGCAGACAGTTTTAAAAATGTGTCATCTCCCATTGCTGGTATGTTAAAAGAAGAAAATCATGTTGAAACCAGCTTGCTGAAGCATTGAAATTGCAGTGTACCCCAATGTTAAAATGAAGGCCTATTATGTTTCCTGTGTTTTTATGGTTTACATTTATTTGTCTTGTATCACTATAGTGCAAACTCTTGGTTTGGAGTTTGTGGGAAATGGTTTATCTTAATAATAAAACAGGATAAGAGATTTAAATGCTTCACTATTCTGCTATTGGTGTATTTAAGTAAAAATTTTGTTGATATGTATTTATTGATTTTCTAGATAGGTGTATCAAGTAATTGGAATGTCAGTATGGCTTATACTGTTGTCAAGCCTGTTAGGCTTTTTCTTTTGGTACTTCTGTAATAAAAATGTAGTTAAGAAACCAAAAGTGCAAAAATGTCAGTGAGTGTTTGATTGGATACTAAGGTAGAATTTTAGAATTGCTAGAACAGATTTTAGGATGTCTAAATTGGATCACTGATCTAGAACACAGATTTTAAGATCTTTAAGGCATCAACATCTTTATTAAGAGCATTTTCAACACTTAGAGAAATTGAATTTTAAGTTGAAGTGAGCAATCACATATTCACTTGGATTATACAGTTTACATTTTTCTACTTAGTCTGTCACATCTGTCCTATTTGTATCAGTCCATGTTATATTTTGATGGATTTACAAATCATTTAGAAAAGAAAACCAACAGACTTCCCTTGTGGTCTAGTGATTAAGATTTTGAGTTTCCACTGGAGGGGTCATGAGTTCAATTCCTGATTGGAAAAAAAAGATCCATGTGCTGTGTGGCATGGCCAAAAATAACAACAAAACCCCAAATCATTTAAGGTTACTCATACCGTGAATTAGAATAATGGGATATGGACCTTTAATAGGGAAATTTTTACCAGAATTTTAAACATACTTTTATACATTTTTAAACACATGGTAATACTCTACTGCTGTTATGTGCATTTTAAAGCACACCAAAAATGGAAAATGAAAAAAGATTAGAAAATATTTTTGTAATAGTGTGAAATATTTTTTACTTTTCTGTTCCAGATTTTCTATAATTTATCAGAAGGTCCAAAAGTTTGATGTGTAAGTTTATATTATATATTTATGTTACTTCTGTCATCATCTTTTATATATTTGGAGTTATAAATTATGTAAGTGTTAAAATGAACATCTCAAAGAAGTCTGTTAAATCATGGCTGAAAAAAACCTCAATTTTATTTTGGAAAAAATGGACCCCCAATTTTATGAGTCAGTTATAAATCAGAAACACTTTAAAATGATTATGTCAGAAGAAAAAAATCCAGTAATTGAACAAATTCTATTTAATGACATCTTTGTAGTATACACAGCCCAGTACGGTACTCTTGCCTGGAAAGTCCCATGGATGGAGAAGCCTGATAGGCTGCTGTCCATGGGGTTGTGAAGAGTCTGATATGACTGAGTGACTTCACTTTCACTTTTTACTTTTATGCATTGGAGAAGGAAATGGCAACCCACTCCAGTGTTCTTGCCTGGAGAATCCCAGGGACGGGGGAGCCTGGTGGACTGCTGTCTATGGGGTCTCACAGAGTCGGACACGGCTGAAGTGACAGCAGCAGCAGCAGCAGTTGTAGTATATAGGTGGTGTCTAATGCTGAGAACAGATTTCTTAGAAATGCTGTTTGTCTGTTTAACATTTTGTCCAGTTTTTCCAGAGATTTCTTGTGACTAATACTATAGCAATACAGCTAATAGTTATTTTCTGTTGCAAAGTGCAATAATTGTTTGGTATATTAATAGAGACCTGAAGGTTGTGACAATTGAGTTGGGGTGAAGGCTAGGAGTCTAACCAAAGAACACTTGAATACCAAGCCACAGAGTTAAGTCTTTCCTTAGAAGAAAAAGAGAACACCTTTCTGGATCTGTGACTAGTAGCTCAGTTGGGAAAAAAACCAAAGACAATGGTAATTAAAACAGCTTGTGTTATTTTCGGTATTTTGTTTAGGTTTATGTGTATTACATCAGAATATTACTTATTCCAGAGTCATTTTTCCCAGTGATTTACTGTTTCACTCCTATGATCAGATTGACTCAGAAGAATTTGAATTAGTACTGACTTTATCTCTTATGGGGAAAATAAGATGCTAAACTTTATTAAGAATAGTTTGCATAATATATAATGATCTCATAGATTATAGAGCTTTTCTGACAACAGATAGACATTGAAAAAAAATCTGGTTGGTGTCCATAATTTTAGTTCAAAAGGATTTATTTTCCATATAGTCTAAGGAGATCCTGTATGTAGTATTATAAGAATTTTTTCTATGGATCTGATGTTCTTTTCACTTACAGATCTGACTTGATCTCAGAGGCCTGAGGATTGTTGTACAGTTTGAATTTTGCTCATCACCTGTTAAGAAAAATAAAACTGCAGTATAAATATAGTTTAAGGTACACTTGTTTATTTTCATTGTTTAAAAGTATATTTCTTTTAGAAACAGATGAAGCTGAATTATTTTAAGTAGAATATTAACACTTTTTTCTTTTAATGTAATGAAACTTAGGGGTAAAAACCACAATATCTGTTGTTAAAACAATGGGAAGAAAGAAAGAAAAGAGAAAAGATCTGTCTCCTGTTTTACTTCCAGTTAATGGATGTTTTGAATAAATTGCCTCATCATAAGCCCTAGTTTCAACCAGTCTGTTTACAGAGTCTTTCTATGTTTACCTAGTTGTTTTCTTGAGATTTTTGATAAAATCTGTGGAAAGCAGAAGTTTGCATTTGAAGTTAGTAAGAGGGGCTGTTTTCTTATGTATGTTGCCCAAGTGTATTTTTATACTAAATTTGGTAACATATATTATTTTCATCATTTTATATTGCCACTGTCACAATAAGAGGATTTCCAAAATGCAGGTTTTAGTATACAGGTTAGAGTAGTAATTTTCAATTCATGTGATTAGAAGTTGCAGAAATTCTACATTAAGTGATACTCAGATTTAATTTTCATTGAAAGTTTTGCTCTGTTAAGAGTTTTTAACATCTTTAAATATTATTGAAGTAAGACAACTTCTAATGATAAAATAATTAGATGATTCTTTACATATAAGTTATATTGTATGACATTTCATTCTCAAAAGTCATACGCATTGCAACCAAATAGTTTTGAGTTTTATGAATAATAAAATTACAATTTACAAGTGAAAATTAATTTCATAAAAATCGTATAAATTAAGTCTTTCATAAATTTATCTCTTAGCTGAGATAAGGGAAATGTAGAAGCAACAGCTAAAAAGCACAATAAAATGTTGCATTGAGTATATTCTGGCCTTGCTTTCTTTTACTGGTATATGTTTTTTTGTGTGTATTTTGCTAGAAATTTAGATGCTAACCTTGGTTTTTAACATTTTTTTTTAATGTGTCTGCCGTAGTAAGATGAAAATTTAATAATGTGAGTTAAATTTTACATATCTTTGGTGAGAAAAGATTCATCAAGTAATTTCTAAAACTCTTTTAAGAGTTTATATATAGGTAATACAACTTTTGCTGGTTTTGGTATCATAAAAAAGGGCAGTCAGTCCTCGTATGGTTTCATTTCACTTCACTGTCACTTTATTTCCTAAGTTTGTAGACTGAGTATGTACATAATTCAGGGAAAAAGTTCATAGATGTGGTTTGCGGTTCTTAATCTTTGGAGTTCCTGAACACTTAAAACAGGTGAATATATTTGAGATTGAGGACTAGTATTAATACTCTTAAGAAAGCAACTTCAGAAGTTAACTTCATGCATAATCAAAACTTTCTGGTTATTTAGTCTTCTATACATACTTTCCTTTAACACTTAGCCAAAAATATCAGAATCTGCCTACACTATACAGTTCATAGTAGGTAGATAGCCACTTGAAAAACTTCTCTATGGACTTTCTCCAACAAATATGGTTTGCCCAAAGATTTAATTTACTTCAGGTTGTGTTTGGTAGTTGTCATGATCTGGTTGTTTCTTCTAAAAATTTTACATTGAAGTCCTAACCCCCCAAAATGATAGCAGTGGGAAGGAGGGCCCTGGGAGGTCATTAGGCATGAGGCAACTAGTAGGAAAGGAGTCACTACTGTTAGAAAGGAGACCCCAAAGGGTTCACCATGAGAAGACACAGCAAGACTCGGCAGTTTGCAAATCAGAAGAGGATCCTTCACCAGAGCTTAGCCTTATTAGCACCCTGATCCTAGACTTCCAGTGTCTGGAACTGAAATTTTCTGTTGTTTATAAGCCGGTTTGCAGTATTTTGTTCTAAAAACCTGAATAAAGTAAAACACTGGTGACAATGTATTCTTTTCTGTCTCTAGAGTAACAGTGAAGCAGTAGTGCTTCATCTTGAGTTGCTTATGTGCATTTGTCCATGGAAGAATTATTTTGATACATGTCATGTAGAAATTTTATAGATAGCATTTTTGTAAGTCCTAGAAACTTAAAAAAAAAAAAAAATTGAACGTCCTGCATTGATTGGTGCTTAAAAGTAGATGATCTCTATATTTCCCCTCCAATCACTGGAAAGATTCTATAAGATGCCCTAGAGAGGGAAAAAATGGTAATTTAATGGAGACTGTACGCTTTTATTTTGCAAGATTTTGGAGTGTAGGGGCACAGTTCTTGGCATGATAATTGGACACTGCTGCTGCTGCTGCTGCTAAGTCGCTTCAGTTTTGTCTGACTCTGTGTGACCCCATAGACGGCAGCCCACCAGGCTCCCCCATCCCTGAGATTCTCCAGACAATAACACTGGAGTGGGTTGCCATTTCCTTCTCCAGTGTGTGAAAGTGAAAAGTGAAAGTGAATTTGCTCAGTCGTGTCTGACTCTTAGCGACCCCATGGACTGTAGCCTACCAGGCTCCTCCGTCCATGGGATTTTCTAGCAAGGGACACTACCTTCCTTCAAATCAGATGTTGTTACATAGGTTCAGGAGATACACAGGACCATGAACTCCCAACACTGAAATTTCAGAAAGCAGCTCATTCATTTTTTAAATTACTTTAATGGGAGGATAATTACTTCTCAATATTGTGTTGGGTTTTGTCTTACATCAGCATACACCAGCACAGGTACACATGTGTTCCTGCATCCTGAACCCTCCTCCTGCCTCCCCACCCTATTACTCTGGGTTGTCCTAGAGTACCAGCTTTGGGTGCCCTGCATCAAACTGGCACTGCTTATCTGTTTATTTATGGTAATATACATGTTTCAGTGCTATTCTCGCAAACATCCCACCCTTGGCTTCTCTCAAAGTCTCTTCTCCCAAAAGTCTCTCCTTTATATCTGTCTCTTGTGCTGCCTTGCATGTAGGATCATCCTTAACCATTTTTTAAATTCCGTATATATGTGTTAATATATAGTATTTGTGTTTCTCTAACTTCACTCACAATGTATAACAGGCTCCTGTTTAGAATTGACTCAAATGCATTCCTTTTTATAGTTGAGTAATAATTCCATTGTGTATATATACCACAACTTCCTTATCCATTCATCTGTTGATGGATATCCAGGTTGCTTCCTAGCTATTGTAAACAGTGCTACAATGAACAATTGGGGTACATGCATCTCTTTCAGTTCTGGTTTTCTCAGGGTGTATGCAGGAAGTGAGATTGCTGAGTGGTATGGCAAGTTCTCTTCCTAGTTTTTTAAGAAATCTCCACACTGTTCTCCATTGCAGCTATTCCAGTTTGCATTCCTACCAGCAGTGTAAGAAGTTTACCTTTTTTCTACTCCCTCACCAACATTTATTGTTTGTAGACATTTTGGTGACAGCAATTCTGACCAGTATGAGATGAAACCTCTTGTGGTTTTTATTTATATCTCTCTAATAATGAGTGGTGTTGAGCATCTTTTCATATGTTCAGTAGCCAACTGTATATCTTTAGAGAAATGAGTGTTTAGTTCTCTGGCCCACTTTTTGATTGGATTGTTCATTTTTCTAGTATTGAGCTTCATGTATATTTTGGACATTAATTTTTTGTGAGTTCTTTTGTTTGCCATACTTTTCTCCCATTCTGAAGACTCTCTTCACCTTGCTTATAGTGTCCTTTATTGTGTGAAAACTTTTAAGTTTAATTAGGCCCTGTTCATTTTTGTTTTTATTTCCATTACTCTGGAAGGTGAGTCATAGAAGATCTTGGTGTGACTTCTGTCAGAGAGTGTTCTGCCCATGTTTTCCTCTTAAGAGTTTTATAGTTTCTGGTCTTAGATTTAGGTCTTTAATACATTTTGAGTTTATTTTTGTGTATGGTGTGAGAAAATGTTGTAGTTTCATTCTTTTAATATAGCTGACCAGTTTTCCCAGCAACACTTGCTGAAGAGACACTTTTCACAATTGTATATTTTTGCATCCTTTATCAAAGATACGGTGTCCATAGGTGTGTGGATTTATCTCTGGACATCCTATTTTGTTCTGCTGATCTGTATTTCTGTCTTTGTGTCAGTACCATACTGTCTTGATGGCTGTACCTTTATAGTAGACTCTTAAGTCAGGAAAGTTGATTCCTTTAGTTCCATTCTTCTTTCTCAAGATTGCTTTGGCTATTCCCTTGAATATATGCAGAGGGCTATTCTCTCTGCATTCTCTGCATTTGTGTTTCCATACAAATTGGGAAATTATCTGTCCTAGTTCTGTGAAAAATACCACTGGTATTTGATAGGGATTGCATTGAATCTAGTAGATTCAATGGTGAATGAATCTACCTATAGATTGCTTTAGTAGTATACTCATGTTCACTATATTGATTCTTCCAATTCAAGGCCATGGTGTATTCCTCTATCTATTTGACATCTTTGATTTCTTTCATCAGGTTTTATAGTTTTCTGTATAAGGTCTTTTGTTTATTTAGGTAAATTTATTCATAGCTATTTTATTCTCTTTGTTGCAATGGTGAATGGGATCTTTTCCTTAAATTCACTTTCTGATTTTTCACCATTAGTGTATAGGAGTGCAAGAAATTTCTGTGTATTAATTTTATATGCTGCAACTTTACTATATTCATTGATTAACTCTAGTAATTTTGTGGTGACATCTTTTGGGTTTCCTTTATGGAAGACATGTCATCTGCAAACAGTAGAAGTTTTACTTCTTTTCCAATCTGGATTCTTTTTGAATTTTTATTTTTTTAATCTCCGATTGCTGTGTCTAGGACTTCCAGAATTATGTTGAGTAATAGTGGCGAGAGTGGCACCATTGTCTTGTTCCTTATTTTAATGGAAATGCTTTCAGTTTTTCATGATTTAGAATGATGTCTGCTGTGGGTTTGTCATATACGGCTTTTATCAAGTTGGGTTTGTTCCTACTAAGCTTGTTTTCTGGAGAGTTCTTAACAAATTTGTGTTGAATTTTGTCAAAGGTTTTCTCTGCATCTGTTGAGATAATCTTGGTTTTTTATCTTTCAATTTGTTAATATGGTGCATCATATTGATTTTGTGAATATCAAAGTATCCTTTCATCCCTTGTATAGAGCCCATTTGATCATTATGTATGATCTTTTTAATATGTTGTTGGATTCTGTTTGCTAGAATTCTTGGGTATTTTTTCATCTGTGTTCATCAGTGATATTGGCCCGTAGTGTTCTTTTTTATAGTGTCTTTGGTTTTGGTATTACAATGATGGTGGCTTTATAGAATAAATTTGGGAGTTTTACTTCCTCTGCAATTGTGAATTTTCTGTTTTCATTTCTAATTTCATTGATTTGAGTTTTCTTTCTTTCTTGATGAGTCTGGCGATATGCTTGTCCATTTTATCTTCTCAAAAGAACCAGCTTTTAGCTTTGTTGATCTTTGCTGTAGTCTTCTTCATTTGTTTTTTGTTTATTTCTGCTCTGATTTTTATGATTTTTTTCTTCTATTAACTTTGGGGTTTGCTCTTCTTTTTCTAAAGAAAGAGTTAGTTGTTTTATGTGTAAAGTTAGGTTGTTTATTTCATGTTTCTCTTGTTTCCCGAGCTGGGCTTGTTTTGCTCTGAACTTCCTTACTAGCACTGCTTTTACTCCTCCCATAGATTTTGGGCTGTCATGTTTTCATTATCATTTGTTTCCACGCATATTTTCATTTTATTTTTCATTTCTTCTGTGATCTGTTGATTTTTCAGAAACATGTTTAGCCTTCATATCTTTACGTTTTTTAGTTTTTTCCCCCTGTGGTTGATATCTAGTCTCACCACACTGTGATCAGAAAGGATGCTTGAAATGATTTCAATTTTTTAAAATTTGCCAAGGCTAGATTTGTGGCCTAGAATGTTATCTGTTCTGTGTGTACTTGAGAAAAAGGTGAAATCTATTGGTTTTGTGTGAAATGCCCTGTAGATATAAATTAGGACTAACTAGTCCACTGTATCATTTAAAGGTTGTGTTTCCATGTTAATTTTCTGTTTGGTTGATCTATGCATAGGTGTGAGTGGGATATTTAAGAATGTCCCCCACTGTTATTGTGTTACTGTTAATATCCCCTCTCATACTTGTTAGAATTTTGCTTACATATTGAGGTTTTCCTATGTTAGTTATGTATATATTTGTATTTGTTATATTTTCTTCTGGAGTTGATTCCTTGATCATTATGTAGTGACCTTCTTTGTCTCTTATCATGGTCTTTATTTTGAAGTATTTAATCTGCTATGAGTATTGTTATTTCCACTTTTTTTTGGTCTCCATTTACATGAAACATCTTTTCCCAGCCCCTCACTTTTAATCTGTATGTGTTCCTTAGTTTGAGGTAGGCCTCTTATAGACAGCAAAAGGATCTTGTTTTTGTATCCATCAGCCAGGTTTTGTCTTTTGGTTGCAGCATTTAGCCCGTTTACATTTAAGATAGTTATTGATGAGTATGGTCCTGTTCCAACTTAATTTATGGTTTTAGTTTTGTTTTTATAAACTCTTCCTGTGTTTCCTGTCTAGGGAAGATCATTTAGCATTTGTGGAAGATTTGTTTGGTGGTGCTGAATTCTGTCACCTTTTGCATGTCTGTAAAGCTTTTGATTTATTCTTTATACCTGAATGAGATCCTTTCTGGATAGAGTAATCTTGCTTATAGGTTTTACTCTTTCATCACTTTAAGTATGTCCTGGCATTCCCTTCCACCTGAAGAGTTTCTTTTGAATGATCAGCTGTTATACTTATGAGGATCCCCTTGTGTTATTTGTTGCTTTTCCTTTGCTGCTTTTAATATTTGCTCTTGTTTTTCATTTTTGTTAATTTAATTAATATGTGTCTTGGAGTGTTTCATGGTGGATTTATCCTACTTGGAATTCTCTGAGTTTCCTGGACTTGGGTGACTATTTCCTTCCCATTTTAGGTAAGTTTTCAACTATTATCTCCCCAAGTATATTCTCATGGCCTTTCTTTTTGTCTTCTTCTTCTGGGACTCCTATGATTCAAATGTTGGGGTGTTTAACACTGTTCCAGAGGTCTCTGAGTTGTCTTCATTTCTTTTTATTCTTTTTTTCTGCTCTGCTTCATTTATTTCCACCTTTCTGTCTTCCAGCTCACGTATCGGTTTTCTGCCTTTGTTACTGTACTGTTGGTTCTGTTCAGAGTGTTTAAAATCCCAGTTATTGCATTTTTCATTACTTATTGACTCTTCTTTATTTCTTCCAGGTCCTTGTTAAACATTTCTTGCATCTTCTTATATCTATATTTTATTTGGCTGTAAGTCCATCTTCTTTTCAAGATTTTAGATCATCTTTACTATCATTATTCTGAATTCAGTTGCATGTAGACTCCCTATTTCCTCCTCTTTTTTGGGGCTTGGTGTGGGTTTTTATTATGTTTATTATGTACACCTGTTAAATGTTACTACCTTTTCATTTTATTTAGATTATAGTGTTTGGGGTCCCCATTCTTCAGGCTTCAAGGTTGTGGTTCCTTTTAATTGCAGATTTTGTTACCTATGGGTGGGGTTGGAGAAGTGACTTGTCAGAGTTTCCTGGTTAGGGGGACTTGGGTCACTGTTCTGGTGGCTGGAGATAGATCTCTTCTCTCTGGAGTGTGATGAGTGTCCAATAGTGAGTTTTGGGGTATGGGTTTGGTTTGGGTTTGGACAGCCCATCTTTTAATGTATAGGATTTTGTTCCTGTTTTGCTAGAGAATTAATGTGAGGTGTCTTGCACTGGAACTTACTGGCTCTGGTTTCAGTGTTGGTCTGGAGAATATTGGGTAGCTCTTGTCTATCAATGTTCCCCAAGGGTCAGGAGTTCTATGGTGGTCTAAAGTCCTGGACTTGAAGCTCTTGGTTCTGGGTTTCAGTTTCTCTCTTATGGTAGCCCCAAGACTTTTCCATCCACAGAGCACAGAAGACAAAATTCCTAGGTTAATGGCGAAACAACTCTCCATGACACTGAACATTGAGAGAGATTCATAGAGTTATATAGAGTAGGAAAGAGGGAGGAGAGAGTTAGAGGTGACCAAAAGGAGAAGAGGGAGAGTCAAAAGATGAGTGTGCAGTCAAGCCAATAATCAAATCATTAAGTGAAAATGGATACTAAAAGTTAGACTCTAAAGGTACCAAAATGATAACAAATATCGAAAAGCAAAGATTAAAAGCTTTGAATAGAGCCCCCCAAGTTTTAAAAATATATATGGAATTTGCTTAAAAATGTTTTTTTTTTTAAAGAAAGGTAACAGGTATAAAAATGAAATTTAAAAGAGTAATTAATGCTAAAATTTTAGAAAATTATAAAGTGATAATAGTAAAAATGTACCTAATAATTTTTCTGGAGCTATTGTGGGCAGTAGGGGTCAGTTTAGGGTCAGACGGTTCCTGTTCCAGCTTGTACTTGTTCTCAAAGTGTATAGTTGACCCTCAAATACACAGCCTTAGCTTAACTTAAGGGTTTTAATCTGTTGTGCCTGTCACTTCGAGGATGGTTACCTCTTCTTTGCTTATTTTGGCTTCCTCTTTTTGCAAGGGTCTTCAGAGTCTAATCTCTGCCCTGACTTGAGAGTGTGTGAAGGTGGCCTCTTATTCAGGCTCACTTACTCATTTGTACTGTGGAGAGGGAGGGACCCAGCAAATAAATGCTGCTAGAATGTGTGGGGAGTGCTTGCAGTGGATGGGTCACACAGTCATTGCCACAGTCCAAGGTGGTGCCTCTTTTCCAGTTTCACATGGCTCAGGCTCCATGGTGACTCGTGAAGGCATTGTCCCAAGTGGGTCCAATGTTTTGTGTACTTTCTAGGTCCAAGCCACTCAGCCTCTTGGGTGTTCTACAAAGGCACTGACCCAGGTGGGCTGTCTGTTTTGTGCCCTTCCCAGGTCCAAACCATTCAAGCAAATGTGTTCTCAGCAAGTGCACTGTCTCAGGTGGGCGGTGCATCTTATGCACCTCCCCAGCCCCCACTGCTTAGTTTCCTGGGTACACTTTGAGTGCACAGTCCCAGGTGTGCCGTGTGTCTCCTCAGGGTGGCTGATCTCAGGCTGTGACACTCCTGGCCAGTGTGAACCATCCAGGATCCCAGAAAGATGTGGTTAGTGATTTGGCAGCCTGTTCACAGTTTGATAGGAGATGCTGTGTCTGGTGCTGAATAGCAGCAGTCCTATACCTTCTGCCTCTGGTTCTAGTGTACCTGCCTCTGTGCCTCTGGGGAGGCAGGGCTGTTAGTGAAAGCTGGTTTACTCTCCAATTTAATTGCTAGGGTGCAAACCTTTGCTTGAGAGCATGCCAGTGGTCATCATGTGGCATTTGAATCATCCTGTAGGAAAAGTTATTTTTTCTTTATTTGTCTCTATGGCATTCTCAGGGTTTGAGTTTCTGTGTCACATTAACCCCCTCAGATTGTCCTCAGGGCATTCAAGCCTGTTTCTCACCCTAAGAACCAAAGATGCAGCCCGCCCTTCGTGCCCAACCCCCATTTGCTACTAGCAGATGTGAGTGTCTGACTTGTTTCTTTACTGGTAGTTGCAGTTAGGTGCTATTCTTTGGTGTGTGTTTTGTTTGTGTGTGTGTGTGTGTGTGTGTGTGTGTGGTTATATAAGAAAACTTTATTAAGTGATCAGTGCAAAGATAGAGGAAAGCAATACAATGTGAAAGACTAGAGATCTTTCCAAGAAGATTAGAGATACCAAGCTAACATTACATGCAGAAATGGGCACAATAACAGCATGAATGGTATGAACCTAATAGAAGCAGAAGTCTTTAAGAAGAGGTGGTAAGAATACACAGAAGAACTATATAGAAAACAATCTTAATGACCCAGATAACCATGATTATGTCATCACACAGCTGCAGCCAGGCATCCTGGAGTGTGAATTCAAGTGGGTCTTTGGAATCATCAGCTTTGTTATGAACAAAGCTAGTGGAGGTGTTGATATTCCAGTTGAACTATTTCAAATCCTAAAATGTGATACTGTGAAAGTGCTGCACTCAAAATGCAAGCAAATTTGGCCACAGATTCAGCCAGCAGTGGCCACAGGACTGAAAAATCTTAGTTTTATTCCAGTCCCCAAAAAAGGCAATGTGAAAGAATGTTCAAACTACTGCACAATTACATTCATCTCATATGCTAGCAAAGTAATGCTAAAAATTCTCCAAGTGAGGCTTCAACAGTATGTGAACCAAGAAGTTCTATATGTTCAAGCTGGATTTAGAAAAGGCAGAGGAACCAGAGATCAAATTGCCATCATCCATTGGATCATAGAAAAAGCAAGAGAGTTCCAGAAAAACATCTATTTCTGCTTTAATTATAATTACAGGCTAACTACTTTGCAGTATTGTGGTGGTTTTTGCCACATTGACATGAATCAACCATGGGTGTACATGTGTCCCACCATGCTGAACACCTTTCTTACCGCCCTCCCCACCCCATCCCTCTGGGTTGTCCCAGAGCATCAACTTTGCATGCCCTGCGTCATGGATCAAGCTTGGACTGGTCATCTGTTTTACATGGCAATATACATGTTTTCAATGGACATGAGTTTGAGTAGACTCCAGGAGTTGGTGATGGACAGGGAGACCTGGCCTGCTGTGGTTCATGGGGTCACAAAGAGTTGGACACGACTGAGTGACTAGACTGAACTGAATACATGACATGCTATTGTCATTTATCATCCCATCCTCACCTTCTCCCACATAGTCCAAAAGTCTGTTCTTTACATTTGTGTCTCTTTTGTTATGTTTCATATAGGGTTGTCATTAACATTTCAATTCCATATATATGCATCAATATACAATATTGGTGTTTCTCTTTCTGGCTTCCTTCACTGCCTATAATTGGCTCTAGTTTTATCCACCTAGTTAGAACTGAGTCAGATGCATTCTTTTTTTATGGCTGAGTGGTATGGCAGAAAGTGAAAAAGAACTAAAGAGCCTCTTGATGAAAGTGAAAGTGTGAAAAAGTTGGCTTAAAGCTCAACATTCAGAAAACTCAGATCATGGCATCTGCTCCCATCACTTCATGGCAAATAGACAGGGAAACAGTGGAAACCAGTGGCTGACTTTATTTTTCTGGGCTCCAAAATCACTGCAGATGGTGATTGCAGCCATGAAATTGAAAGACACTTACTCCTTGGAAGTAAAGTTATGGCCAACCTAGACAGCATATTAAAAAGCAGAGACATTACTTCGTCGACAAAGGTCCATCTAGTCAAGGCTATGGTTTTTCCAGTGGTCATGTATGGATGTGAGAGTTGGACTGTAAGGAAAGCTGAGCACTGAAGAATTGATGCTTTTGAACTGTGGTGTTGGAGAAGACTCTTGAGAGTCCCTTGAACTGCAAAGAGATCCAGCCAGTCCATCATAAAGAAAATCAGTCCTGAATATTGATTGGAAGGACTGATGCTGAAGCTGAAGCTCCAATACTTTGGCCTCCTGATGTGAAGAACTGACTGGAAAAGACCCTGATGCTGGGAAAGACTCAAGGTGGGAGGAGAAGGGGACGACAGAGGATGAGATGGTTGGATGGCATCACCGACTCAATGAACATGGGTTTGGGTGGACTCCAGGAATTGGTGATGCACAGGGAGACCTGTCGTGCTGCAGTTCATGGGTTTGCAAAGAATCAGACACAACTGAGTGACTGAACTGAACTGAATATTCTATTGTGTATATGTACCACAGCTTCTGGAACCATTCATCTGTGATGGACATCTAGATTGCTTCCATGTCTAGATATTGTAAACCGTGCTTCAGTGAACCTTGGGGTACATGTATCTGTTTCAGTTCTGGTTTCCTCAGGGTATCTGTCCAGCACTGGTGTTGCTGGGTCATACGGCAGTTCCATTTCCAGTTTTTTAGTGCATCTCCACAGTGTTCTCTATAGTGGCTGTACTTTTTTGCATTACCACCAACAGTGTAAGAGAGTTTCATTTTCTTTGCACCCTCTCCAGCATTTATTATTTGTAGACATTTTGAGGACAGCCATTCTGACTAGCGTGAGATGGTACCTCATTGTACTTTTGATGTGCATTTCTCTGATAGTGACACTGAGCTTCTTTTCCATGTGTTTGTTAGCCATCTGTTTGTGTTCTTTGGGGAAATGTCTGCTTAGTTCTTTGGCCCAATTTTTGGTTGGTTTATTTTTCTGGTACTGAGCTGCATGAACTGCTTGTATATTTTGGAGACTAATTCTTTGTCAGTTGATTCATTTGCTACTTTTTTTCCAAATTCTGAAGGCCGCCTTTTCACCTTGCTCATTGTTTCCTCTGTTGTGCAAAGGTTTTAAACTTAATTAGGTCCCATTTGTTTATTTTTGTTTTCATTTGCATTACTCTTGAGAGGTGGAGGATCTTGCTGTGATTTATTTCAGAGAGTGTTTGCCTGTGTTTTCCTCCTAAGAGTTTTATAGTTTCTGATCTTACATTTAGATCTTTAATGCATTTTGAGTTTATTTTTGTGTATGGTGTTAGAAAGTGTTCTAGTTTCATTCTTTTAATATGGTCGACCAGTTTTCCTGGTACCACTTGTAAATGAGATTGTCTTTCCTCCATTGTGTATTTTTGCCTCCTTTGTCAAAGATGAGGTGTCCATAGGTGCCTGGATTTATCTGTCAACTTTGTATTTTGTTCAATTGATCTACATCTCTGTCTTAGTGCCAGTACCATTTTGTCTTGATGAGTGTAGCTTTGTAGTATAGTCTGAAATCAGGCAAGTTGATTGATCCAGTTCCAATGTTTCTCAAGATTGCTTGGCTATTTGAAATTTTTTGTGTTTTCATACAAATTGTGAGATTATTTTTTCTAGTTCTGTGAAAAATATAATTGGTAGCTTGATTGGTATTGCATTGAATCTATAGATTGCTTTGATTGCTTTGGGTAATATATTCATATTAACTGTTGATTCACCTGTCCTTGAACATTGTATATTTCTTCATCTATTTGTGTTGTCTTTGATTTCTTTCATCAGTGTTTTATAGTTTTCTATATATAGGTCTTTTGTTTCTTTAGGAACATTTATTCTAAGTGTTTTATTCTTTTTGTTGCAATGGTAAATGTGATTGTTTTCTTAAATTCTCTTTCTGGTTTATCATTGTTAATGTATAGGAATGCAAGGTATTTCTGTGTATTAATTTTCTATCCTTCAATTTTACTATATTCTTTGATTAGCTCTAGTAATTTTCTAGTGATGTCTTTAGGGTTTTTATATAGAGGATCATGTCATCTGCAAACAGCATTTTCCTTCTTAATATAGATTCATTTTATTTTTTTCCTTCTGATTCCTGTGACTAGGACTTCCAAAAATATGTTTAATAGTTTTGGTGAGAGAGGGCATCCTTGTATTGTTCTTGATTTTAGAGGAAACAGTTTCAATTTTTGATCATTTAGGATAATGTTTGCTGTGTGTTTGTCATATATAGCTTTTATTATGTTGAAGTGTGTTGCTTCTATGCCTGCTTCCTGGAGAGTTATTATCATAAGTAGGTGTTGAATTTTGCAAAAGGCTTTCTCTGCATCTATTGAGAGAATCATATGGTTTTTATCTTTTAATTTGTTAATGTGGTGTATCACATTGATTGATTTGTGAATATTGAAGAATCCTTGATTCCCTGGGATAAAGCCCACTTGGTCATGATGCATGATCTTTTTAATAACCTGTTGGATTCTGTTTGTTAGAATTTTTTTGAGGATTTTTTCAGCTATATTCATCACTGATATTGACCTATAGTTTTCTTTTTTCTTTTTGGTGGTATCTTTGTCTGGTTTTGGTACTCTAGTGAAGGTGGTCTCAGAATGAGTTAGGGAGTTTGCCTCCCTCTGAAATTTTCTGAAAATGTTTCAGCGGAATATGTCTTCTCTAAATTTTTGGTAGAATTCACCTATGAACCCACCTGGGCTAGGGTTTTGTTTGTTGGAAGATTTTTGATTATAGATTTAATTTCCATGCTTGTGATGGGTCTGTTAAGATTTTCTATTTCTTCCTGGTTCAGTTTTGGAAGGTTATACTTTTCTAAGAATTTGCTCATTTCTTTGAAGTCCATTTGTCCACTTTATTGGCATATAATTTGCTTAGAGTAGTCCCTTATGATCTTTTCCATTTCTGTGTTGTCTGTTGTTATTTCTTCATTGCCATTTTTAATTTTGATTTGTTTTCCCTTTTTTTTTCCTGGTAATGGTTTACCTGTTTTCTTTATCTTCTCAAAGAACCCGTGTTTAGTTTTGTTAATTATTGCTATAGTTACCTTTGTTTCTTTTTTATTTATTTCTAACCTGATTTTTGTGATTTCTTTCCTTCTACGATGTTTGATGTACTTCCTTTCTTATTTTTCTTGTGCTTTATATGTAAAGTTAGGTTGTTTATTTCATGTTTCTCTTGTTTCTTGAGGTAGGCTTGTGTTACTATGAATCTCCCTCTTAACAGTTTACTGAATCCCATAGTTTTGGGGTTCTCATGTTCTAATTTTCTTTTTTTTTTTTTCCTATGCATCTGTTAATTTCCTTTTTGGTGTCTTCCATGATATGTTGGTTATTCAGAAGTGTGTTGTTTAGCCTCCATGTTTGTGTTTTTAATAGTGTTTTTTTCCCTGTAGTTGACATCTAATTTTTCCTCATTGTGACTGGAAAAGGTGCTTGAAAGGATTTTGGATTTTTTCACTTTACAAAGTCTAGATTTATGGCCCAGGACATAATCTATCATGGAGAATGTTCTGTGTGCACTTAGAAAAAGCTGAATTTTGTTGCTTTTGAGTGAAATGCATACTAGATATCATTAGGTCTAGGTGTTCCATTGTATCATTTAGTGTTTGTGTTTCCTTGTAAATTTTCTCATTGGTTCATCTATCCATAGGTGTGAGTGCAGTATTAAAGTCCTCTGCTGTTATTCTGTTGTTGTTAATTTCCGCTTTCATGCATGTTAGCATTTGGCTTACATATTGAGGAGATCATATGTTGGGTGCATATATTTGATTGTTATATTTTCTTCTTGGATTGATACTTTGATCATGATATAGTGTCCTTTCTCTCTTTTTTCTTAAATTATTATTTCAATTGAAGGATAATTGCTTTACAGAATTTTATTGTTTTCTGTTAAACCTCACCATGAATCAGCCATAGATATACATATATCCCCTCCCTTTTGAACTGCCTCCCCTTTTCCTCCCCATCCCACCCCTCTAGGTTGATTGACTCACTGTTTGAGTTTCCTGAGCCATACAGCAAATTCCAGTAGGCTATCTATTTTGTATATGGTAATGTAAGTTTCCATGTTACTCTTTCAATACATCTTACCCTCTCCTCCACTCTCCCAGGTCCATAGGTCTTTTCTCTGTGTCTGTTTCTCCCTTGCTGCCCTGTAAATAAGTTCTTCAGTACCAGTTTTCTAGATTCTGTATATATGCATTAGAATTCTGTATTTCTCTTTCTCTTTCTGACTCACTTCACTCTGTAAAATAGGTTTTAGTTTCATCCAGCTGATTAGAACTGATTCAAATGCATTCTTTTTATGGTTGAGTAATATTCCATGGTGTATATGCAGCATGAAGTCTTTATCCATTCATCCCATAATGAACATCTAGGTTGCTTCAATGTTCTAACTATTGTCAGTAGTGCTCCAGTGAGCAACGGGACACATATGTCTTTTTCAATTTTGGTTTCCTCAAGGTATATTCATAGTAGTGGGATTTCTGGGTCATATAGTGGTTTTATTACTAGGTTTTTAAGGGATCTCCATACCATCTTCCATAGTGGCTCTATCAGGTTGCATTCCCACTAACAGTGCTAGAATGTTCCCTTTTCTTCACACCTTTTCCAGTATTTATTTTGGATAGATTTTTTGATGATGGCCCTACTGACAGGTGTGAGGAGATATGTCATTGTAGTTCTGTTTGCATTTCTCTAATAATGAGCATCTTTTCATGTGTTTGTTAGCCATCTATATGTCGTCTTTGGAGAAATGCGTGTTTAGGTCTTTTTCCCAGTTTGATTCAGTTTGTTTGCTTTTCTCCTGTTGAGTTGTATGAGCTGCTTGTTTATTTTCCAAATTAGTCCTTTGTCAGTTGTTTCATTTGCTTTAATTTTTTCCTATTCTGAGGGTTGTCTTTTTACCTTGCTTATAGTTTCCTTTGCTATGCAAAAGCTTTTAAGTTTAATCAGGTCCCATTTATTTACTTTTGCTTTTATTTGTGTTACTCTATCCAGTTGTCTCAACACCATTTATTGAAGAGGCTGTGTTTGCCCTATTGTATGTTCTTGCCTCCTTTGTCAAGAATAAGGTGCCCATAGGTGTATGGATTTATTTCTGGGATTTCTGTCTTGTTCCATTGATCTATACTTCTGTTTTTGTGCCAGTATCATACTGTCTTGATGACTTAGCTTTCAGATATAGTCTGAAATCAGGAAGGTTGATTCTTCCAACTCCATTCTTCTTTCTCAGGACTGCTTGGGCTGTTCAGGGTATTTTGTGTTTCCATATGAATTGTGTAATTTTTTGTTCTAGTTCTGTGACAAATGCCATAGGTAATTTGATAGGGATTTCGTTGAATCTGTAGATTTCATTTGGTAGTATAGTCATTTTGATAACATTGATTTTTATAGCCAGGAACATGGAATAGCTCTTCATTTTTTTATGTCATTTTGATTTCTTTCATAACAGTCTTATAATTTTCTGTGTATAATTCTTTTGTCCTTAGGCAAGTTTATTCCTAAATATTTAATTCTTTTTGTTGCAGTGGTGAATGGGATTGATTTCTTAATTTCTCTTTCTGATTTTTCGTTATTAGTATATGAAATGCAAGTGATTTCTGTGTATTGATGTTGTATCCTGCAACTTTGCTAAATTCACTGATTAGCTCTAGTAATTTTCTGATACTATCTTTTGGGTTTTCTGTGTACAGTATCATGTCATCTGCAGTGAGAGCTTTACTTCTTTTTTTTTTTTCCAACCTGGATTCCTTTTATTTCTTTTTCTTCTCTGATTGCTGTAGCCAGGACTTCCAGAACTATGTTGAATAGTAGTGGGGAAAATGGGCACCCTTGTCTTGTTCCTGATCTTGGGAGGAATGCTTTCAGTTTTTCACCATTGAGAAGAATGTTTGCTGTAGGCTTATCATATATGGCCTTTACTCTGTTGAGGTAAGTTCCTTCTATGCCCATTTTTTGAAATTTTAGTTATAAAAAACTGAATGCTGAATTTTGTGCTGAATTTTCTCATATGCATTTTCTGCATCTGTTGAGATTACCATATGGTTTTTATCTTTCAATTTATTTATATGGTGTATCACACTGATTGATTTGCATATATTGAAGAATCCTTGCATCCCTGAAATAAATCCAACTTGATCATGGTTTATGAGCTTTTTGATGTGTTTCTGAATTCTCTTTTCTAAAATTTTGTTGAGGATTTTTACATCTATGTTCATCAGTGATACTGGCCTGTCGTTTTTGTTTTTTTGTGTTTTCTTTGTCTGGTTTTGGGATAAGGGTGATGGTGGCATCATAGAATGAATTTGGAAGTGTTCCTTCCTCTGCAGTTTTTTTGAAAGAGTTTTAGAAGGATGTACATTAGCTCTTCTCTGTCTGTTTGATAGAATTCTACTGTGAAGTCATCTGATCCTGGGATTTTGGTTTTTGGGAGACTGTTTATCACAGTTTAAGTTTCAGTGCTTATATGTGGGTTGTTCCTAATTTCTGTTTCTTCCTGGTTTAGTCTTGGGTGAATGAACTTTTTAAAGAATCTGTCCATTTCTTTCAGGATATCCATTTTATTGCCATATAGTTGTTCATAAAATTCTCTTATATTCCTTTGTATTCCTGCATTGTCTGTTGTAACCTCTCCTTTTTCATTTCTAATTTTGTTGATTTGATTCTTCTCTGTTTTTTCTTGAAATTTGGTTAAGGATTTGTCAATTTTATCTTCTCAAAGAACTGGCTTTATTTTTATTAATCTTTGCTATTGTTTATTTCACTTATTTTTCATTTATTTCTTGTCAGATCTTTATGATTTCCTTACTTCTTCTAATTTTGGAGCTTTTTTGTTCTTTTTTCCAGTCATTTTAGGTGTAAAGTTAGGTTGTCTGTTCAATGTTTTTCTTGTTTCTTGAGGTAAGATTCTATTGCTATAAGCTTCCCTCTTAAAACTGCTTTTGCTGCACCCCATAGGCTTTGAGTTGTCATGGTTTCATTGTCATTTGTTTCTAGAATTTTTTGAATTTCCCTTTTGATTTCTTCAGTAACCTGTTGGTTATTTACAAACTTTTTTTTAAGCTCCTTGTGTTTGTGTTTTTTAGTTTTTTTTTCTTGTGATTGATATTTCATCTCCTAGCATTGTGGTTGGAGAAGATGCTTGATACGATTTCAGTTTTCTTAAATTTTCAGAGATTTGATTTGTGACCTAAGATGTGGCCAATTCTGGAGAATGTTCCATGTGCACTTGAGAAGGTGTATTCTTCTGCCTTTTGATGGAATGTCCTGAAGATATCAATAAAATCCTTCTCATCTAATGCATCATTTAAGACATGTTTCCTTATAATTTTCTGTTTTGATAATGTTTCCATTGGTGTGAATGGGGTGTTAAAGTCTCCTACTATTGTTGCGTTGCTGTCAGTTTCACCTTTTATGTCGGTTAGTGTTTTTCTTATGTATTGAGGTTCTTCTATGTTGGGTACATAAGTGTTTACATTGTTATGTCTTCCTCTAGGATTGATTCCTTGATCATAATGTAGTGTCCTTATCATTTGAAATCTTTATTTCAAGGACTTTTTGTCTGATATGAGGATTGCTATTCCAGCTTTCTTCTGCTTCGCATTGGCATGGAATACATTTCTGCATCCTTTCACTTTCAGTCTATATGTCTTTAGGTCTGAAGTGGGTTTCTTGTAGACAGCACATATTTGGGCCTTGCCTTTGTATCCACTCAGCCTGTCTGTGTCTTTTGGTTGGTGCATTTAATCTATTTGCATTTCAAGTAATTATTGATATATATGTTCCTGTTGTCATTTTCTTAATTGTTTTGGGGTTTTTTGGAGATATTTTTCTTCTGTTTATTTCTTGACTATATATATGTCCCTTTAATATTTGTTGTAAAGCTGGTTCAGTGGTACTGAATTCTCTTAATTTTTGCTTGTCTGAAATGCTCTTTTTTCTCCAATTTTGGATGATTCCTTGCTGGGTACAGTAATCTTGGTTGTATATTTTTCCCTTTCAGTACTTTCATTATGTCTTGCCGTTCTCTTCTAGCCTGCAGAGTTTCTGCTGAAAGATAAGCTATTAAACATATGGGGCTTCCCTTGTATGTTACTTTTTGCTTATCCCTTGCTGCTTTTAATATTCTTTCTTTCTGTTTAGTCTTTGTTAGTTTGTTTAGTATGTCTCTTGGCCTGTTTCTCCTTGGATTTATCCTGTATGGGACTCTTTGCACCTCTTGGATTTAATTGAGTACTTCCTTTTCCATGTTGGGGCAATTTTCAACCATAATCCCTTCAAAAAATTTCTCGTACCCTTTCTTTTTCTCTTCTTCTGGGATCCATATAATTTGAATGTTGGTGGATTTGATACTCTCCCAGAGGTCTCTGACACTATCCTCAGCTCTTTTCATTCTTTTTTCTTTATTTTGCTCTTCAGAAGTTATTTCCACCATTTATCTTCCCACTCACTGATTCATTCTTCTGCTTCAGATATTTTGCTAGTGATTTCTGTCTAGAGTATTTTTAATATCAGTAATTGTGTTGTTTGTCTCTGTATGTTTATTCTTTAATTTCTAGTCTCTGTTAATTGATTCTTGTATTTTCTATGTTCTCTTTTCAGGGTTTTTGATCATCTTTACTATCATTATTCTGAATTATTTTTCAGTTAGTTTGCTTATTTCCTCTTCATTTATTTGGACCTCTGTATTTCTAGTTTGTTCTTTCATATTTGTAGTATTTTTCTGCCTTTCATTATTTTCTTTTTAAACATTGATTTTAAGGTCTCATTTTCCCAGACTTCAAGACTGAATTCTTTCTTCCTTTTGGTTTTTGCCCTCCTGAGATCAGCCCAGTGGTTTGTGTAAGCATTATATAGGATAAAGTTTGTGCTGTGTTGCTTTTGTTTTTGTCTGTTTTCCCTCTGATGGGCAAGGCTGAGTGAGGTGATAATCCTGTTTTCTGATGATTGGGTTTGTGTTTGTTTGTTTGTTTGTTGCTTAGACAAGGTGCAGGAGGGAGGAGCCTGGTAGGCTGCAGTCCATGGGGTCACGAAGAGTCGGACACAACTGAGCGGCTTCACTTTCACTTTTCACTTTTCCTGCATTGGAGGGGGAAATGGCAACCCACTCCAGTGTTCTTGCCTGGAAAATCCCAGGGATGGGGGAGCCTGGTGGGCTGCCGTCTATGGGGTCGCACAGAGTCGGACACGACTGAAGTGACTTAGCAGCAGCAGCAGTGTTAATTCTCTGGTAGTCTAGGGTCTTGTTTTGAAGTCAGTGCTCCCACTCCAAAGACCCCTGGCTTGATCTTCAGAGCTGAGAAGTCCCGTATCACAGCACATTTGGAATCCCAGTTGGGAAATAGTTCCAGGCAGCATGTCTGCTCTGTGGGTGAGGCTTCCTGTCCTCATTTAATTCTTTTTTCCTCTCTGCTTCATTTATTTCCACTATTTTATCTTCTACCTGTATTCTGCCTCAGTCGTTTTACTTTTGGTTCCCACTAGTGTTTTTGATCTCAGTTATTGCATTATTCATTATTGATTGATTATTCTTTGTTTCTTCTAGATTCTTGTTAAATTATTTCTTGCATCTTCTCAATCCTTCTCTCTAGTCTATTTATCTGTAACTCCATTTTGTTTTCAAGATTTTGGACCATCTTTACTATCATATTCTGAATTCTTTTTCTGGTAGACTCCCCCATCTCCTCCTCTTTGGTTTGATGGGGTTTATAATTTTCCTTCACCTGATGAATATTTCTCTTGTTTTTCATTTTGGTTAGATTTCTGTGTTTGTGGTGCCCTTTTGCAGGCTGGAAGTTTCTAGTTCTTAATTGTGGAGTCTCCTCCTTGTGAGTGAGATTGCAGTAATGGCTTCTCAAGATTTCCTGTTCGGAGGAGCTTGTGCATTTTCTGGTGGGTAGAACTGGATCTTTTTTCTCTGGAGTGCAATTAAGTGTCCCACGGTGAGTTTTGGGGTGTTTATGGGTTTAGCATGGCTTTGGGCAGCCTTCTTTTAATGTTCAGTGTTGTGTTCCTGTTTTGCTGGAGAATTATCATGGTGTGTCTTGCACTGGAAACTGCTGTCTCTTGTGAGGAGCTTGGTTTCAGTGTAGGTGTGGAGATGTTTTGCTGAAATTTTGTCTATTACATTTCCCTGGAGTCAGGAGTTTGCATATGTTCTAAAATTTTGGAGTTAAGCCTCCTGCCTCTGGCTTTTGGTACTTGTCTTTCAGTACTCTTTTTTTTTTTTTTTTTTTTTTTTTTTTTTTTTTTTT